>NC_056732.1:754756610-754814110 GCF_019279795.1 Protopterus annectens | reverse complement strand
TGTGTAGTCCAAGACAGAAACTGTCTCAACCCACCATCTAGGAAAAAAACAACAAACTCCACAGGATACTTTAAAAAAAACACTGAAAACCAGCTTGGAGATTCCAAAAGTTAGTATAAATACTGTAAAACCTGGTCAGTGACCACTCGAAGACCACCAGAAAGAGATTTCGACCACCAAAGTTTATTGAAGCGCTTTTCGTCTGCTTCATAAGCAGACTTCTTCAGAATACAATAAGTGCTGACCAACCTGCTGTATTTAAAACCCTAAATTAGACATCAATTAAATGCATTAAACGTTAATTAAATGCCTTAAAGGCAGAAAAGCAAATAACTGAGTACAAGGTTCATCGCAGTCAATAAGTTAATCACTGCTTCATAAGTTATATACTTCATAAAATATACGCAGTACTGTCAAACTATTTTACAATTGTTTAGATACAGAAACTGCTTGTGTGTGTTAAAAAATATTATTAAAAATTGTGACAGTGAATTAAAATATTGGTGACACCAGGTAAAGCTAATGGACACTAACATATGAAAATGAAACTTACAAAGAGTAATAAAAATATAAAAATATAAAAGTATAAATGCAGTTAAATTAAACAAATCCTATACATAATAAACAAATTATAACGTTCATTTACATATTGTGATTTGAGTATTTTTGGATTAGCTTTTTTCCAAAATGTATTACATTTGGATATATATCCTTACTTCTTAAGTACACTGATAAGGTATTAAGTATTGTGAGCATTTTTGCTTAATTAAATATGTAAATGAACGTTATAATTTGTTTATTATGTATAGGATTTGTTTAATTTAACTGCATTTATACTTTTATATTTTTATATTTTTATTACTCTTTGTAAGTTTCATTTTCATATGTTAGTGTCCATTAGCTTTACCTGGTGTCACCAATATTTTAATTCACTGTCACAATTTTTAATAATATTTTTTAACACACACAAGCAGTTTCTGTATCTAAACAATTGTAAAATAGTTTGACAGTACTGCGTATATTTTATGAAGTATATAACTTATGAAGCAGTCAACTCATCTGTCAACTGCATCAATGAACTGATCCAGGGTGCCCCCAGTGCAGTGGAGGCAGCCACAGATGTCAGAATGTGCTGCATCCATATCCCTAAGCATCCATCGGGTGTTGCATTCAGAACGTGCCTGTTCCTCCATGGCAGCCTGAAACATGCAGTGAGTGACCTGTGATTTGACACCTGCAGCAGGTGTTGGATGGACAGCAGACCTCCTATGAGCACCCCTGTCAATCTGCCTGTGTGGGACCTCACCAGCTGTCTGGCTATGGCCAATGTCTACACTCACTGACACCATAGTTGCCACACTGCCCTGTTCAATGTCGCTACCCTCTGACTTCCAATATCTGTGGCTTCTGGGGACTGTGTATGTGTGGGCATACTGACTGTGCTCAGTGACAATTGGGGCAGAAGAGGGATGTCAAACTCTGGGACAGATTCAACCCCCAACAACTCTACCTGTGCCTCATTATGGCCACTATCATCATCAGAGTCCGGTGAGACACTGACATCACGTTGTGAGGGGGAACAGACTCCATCTCCCCCCAGTCACCTGTGAAAACCAAGACAAAACCAGTACATTACTACCTGCACTATTATGTATTGTAAACCACACAGACTCATACAAATGAAGATCCACAACTCCATTACCAGTCTCACATCTTCTCATCTCTACTCCCTTGCACAGCAGACAGCTCACACCAACATACACAGACAAGTCAAACCCTTTATAACATGCACTTCAGCCTCATCCAGTTAAATTTGCCAGTACAATCTGGCTATAATATATGCAAAATGACACTATATATGCTAGAACTGCATATAAAGCCCAGTACAAATATCTTGAGAATGATATACCAGTACTAGTGTCATTGTCTCAAGTATGTACCATCTCCCTTTTGTGTTTGAAAAGGCATCTGCGAGCAATTGCCTTATGTATACCAGACTGTGTAGCCACTCATATCTATAAGTACAAATGTGTCACTGGTCATTCAAATACACACCTGTGATTACCCAGTCTATGAACCATAGTTCACTGTTCCAGAATGGAATATAGAAATATTCTACTCTGGCTAATCCCCACATTTGTACATAGGGCAATATGGTAGGCCTTAACTTTCATAGGGTATATATATGATTCATAAAAAACAGTATCACACTTACTAGGTACAGGACCATGGACCTGGGCCACACCTGATGGACCTATGAAAAGGTGAAGGACAGTTATTGTCAGCACCACCAAATGTTGCAGCACTGCAAGGTAATATGTGCACATATCGACATGTACAGTAGCTACTGTTATAATGGCTGCATTGCTGACATTCTGAGTATGTGTGCACAACTAAACATAAACCCCAACTACCCCCAATGCAGATAGACCTGACACCCTTGTACAGGTGTGTACAGCCTACCACAATGCCTGATACAATATTACAGTGGTGAACACAGCATGCTTACCTGGATGCTCCTCTGCTGTGGACACTGTGGCACCCACCTTCATGATGTATCATGTGATGGATGCCTGGGAGCTGTCATGTGTTCCTAGGTTTGGCAGGAATTCCTCTGTGGCTGAGAGTGGTTGTTCTGTTGCAGGCCCTCCACCAGTGGTGGCACAATCTCTGGCAACATCAGCTGCCTTCATCATGCAGTATTCAGCATGTCTGTGGCCTGTTGTCAGAGCTGCTCATAGGTCCTCTCCTGTTGGCCAATCTGATTGACATCCCGCACAAGGTCTGCCCACAATGCTGCCCTCTGTTCCCGATTATGCCTCCCCATGGACAACAAGATCTGATGGTGCTGTCTCAGTCCATCCACCAGTATGTCATTCTCCATATCTGAGAAGGGGGCATGTCTTCTGTGGTACATGGTTCCTGAAAGACAACAAAAGTGGAACAGATTACAGGAACAAATACCTGAACATCCACTATGTACAGATCCAGCAAACCCATAATGGCATACACTATCCACTGCTCCCTCACACATCATACCCCACAGTCTGGCAACACACTACATGAGTGGATACCACCAAGATAGTAGCGATACTTGGGTATGTCTCTGTGTGCCATGACAGACTCTACTGTATGTTCCTACACGCAGCACTGCAGTCTACTGTTTTGTGTCCCCTACAGGCAAACTCCTAGTAATATGTCATACCGCCACTGCCAGGCAAATAGCAGTGTGCTATTACAAGCCACTATATGGGGACAGTCCTGCAATACCAGTGTGCCACAATAACAGAAAACAATGCAAACCTGTTGTAGCATATGTTCCCTGTAGGCATCATACCTATCATCTATGCAGATGTTTGTAGAATATCAAGATGTTTGCCTCATAGATTTTGTCATTTTTGCACAGCATTGTGGATTTCTGACAGACGGTTGGCCAATTATTGATGGTTGATGTCAGGAAATAAAGAGAGATATCTGAGTTTAAGATGTCATACCCTTCAGAACACAGTTATGCTACTGTAATATCTGTTATTCTATTCACTTTCTTACTTTCTATGGGTAATAGTTACAGTGTCCCTAATTTTGGGCCTTTGTCCCTCTATTAATTATGACTTTGTTCAGATTTCTTGCTGGAACTGGGAGACAGCTGTGTT
The DNA here is from genome assembly GCF_019279795.1 of Protopterus annectens. NCBI lineage: Eukaryota > Metazoa > Chordata > Ceratodontiformes > Protopteridae > Protopterus > Protopterus annectens. The sequence continues at coordinate 754,810,457 of NC_056732.1, read as the reverse complement.
AGGCATAGCTCTCACCCAGAGAGGGAACAACGTGAAAGGAATCATGGACTTAGCCAGGGTACATTAGGGGCAATCATGGACGCTATTAAAATGTTAGAACTATTTATGTGAGACATTGACAGAATGAGAGGTGAATTAGTGTACATCTGACATTACAAGAGTATACAAACTTAATTACTATCGCTATGTTTTACGTGTCATTCATTAACTTCCCTACAATAGCCAACTATTGTAGGAGGGCCTAAGAGGGACAGAACTAAGATGTGAGTGGAAATAAGGGACATTTGCAAGGCATGCCTATAGGTGTAGGTAGCTGAGTATCAATGACATGTTATTACCATAGATCTAAGACATGCTTACTGCTGTGATCTCTATTCCCCATGCTTTCATCCTCCCATCTTGTTATATGGAGAAATCAATTACATACCTGGTTGAGTGCAGTACTCCTTTGTTGAACTTTGCTTCTTGTAATCTTTTGAAAATATACTCTCTGTGTGAGGTAAGTATCATACAGTCTTTTTCCCCTTAATCAGCTGCTTGCCTTTTTAAGGTACTGCTCATTAGCAGGTAATTGCTTCTGCAATAATCTGTGGCTCTGATATTGTAATTGCAGCCAAAGCAGCTAAACTGCACTATCATTAGCCAATGACATGCCACCACAGTGCAATATATAAAGCCTTCATGTAGACTCGGGCCCCTTTCTTAGCTGTTAAGATGGACATTACTGAAGTGTGGAGACTATAGCATTGCAGAGGGTATGTACAATAACTGTCAGCTGTAGAGATATATGCAGTATGTCCACAGTTTCACCTCATATGTGTGGTCAGTATCCCTGATCATCACAAACATGGGGACAAAATGCTGGTGAGATCAGACCATAAATTAATCTCACTGGAGATCCACATCCCTCCCCCAACCCCAGCAAAAAAGACCACAGTGAAGAACTTCTCAAAAGCAAACTTCACACTTCTTAAGACTGGAGTGGTATCCTTCAAGGCTCACGAGCCAGTGGAAACCACAACCCACGCAGCTGAAACCCTTACAAATGCCTTCTACGAGCAACTCCAGGAATGTATGGATCAAGCAATCCCTAATAAAATCAAGACCCTTTCCACCAAAGGCAGGCGCCCGATCTGGTGGACCCCAGCCATAAACAAACTCTACAACAAGAGGAGAAAGCTACTACATGACAGAGCAAAATCCCTAAAAGGGAAGGCATCTCTGATCACTACTAGCAAAAAACTACGATCACTCATAAAATCATCCAAGGCCAACTTTGAGAGAAAAATCGCTAATGACACAAAAGACAATCATAAGGCCTTCTTTAGCTATGTTAGAAACCTGGGTGGAAACTCCCAGATATGCTCAGAATTAGTCCAAAATGATACAAAAATCACTGAACCCACAGACATTGCCAACATACTGGCAGACAGGTTCAGTGCAAATTTCTCCCCTCCCTCCCCCACAAAAGGAGAAATATCTATCCCACCAGAGTCTAGCCTCCCAAACATCTCAGATGCCCAGGTGAGAGCTGCTCTCTCTAAAGCGAAAAATACAGCATCAATGGGACCGGACGGTGTCCTCGGCTGTGTGCTACACAAACTCAATGAGGAACTAAACCCACACATAAGGCTGCTGTTTAATCTTAGCCTTACTACAGGATACATACCCAAAGAATGGCGTACGGCAACTGTTGTCCCACTCCACAAAGGCGGTGCTTCTACGGACCGTGGAAATTACCGCCCCATAAGCTTGACGAGCCTTGTCTGCAAAGCTATGGAGAGGATCATAATGGAACTCATAAATAAAGACATTGGGGACCTACAGACACTGGATCCTACCCAATTTGGCTTTGTCAAGGGCAGATCCTGCCTCTTGAACTTGGTCGACTTTTTCAAAACAGTCACTAAGGCCATTGATGAGGGTAAGGCAGTTCACACAGCCTACCTTGACCTAGCAAAAGCGTTCGACACAATACCCCACTCGGGCATCATAGAAAAGCTCACCAGCTTAGATGTAAACCCATATGTCACAAGATGGGTTGCAAACTGGCTCAAGGACAGAACCTACAGGGTTAGAGTTGCTGGTGCCATGTCAGACTCTAAGCCGGTCACAAGCAGTGTCCCACAGGGCTCAGTCCTGGGCCCCCTCTTGTTCGGCATTTATTTTCTGAAGTGCAGGCAAACATAGGGGGATTGTGGCTGACAAAATTTGCAGATGACTGCAAACTGGGCACCATAATTGACACTCCATCAGACACAGACATCCTCCAGAGAGGTCTCATAGAAATGGATAACTGGTGCCAGAGCCATGGCCTTAAGCTAAATGCCAAAAAATGTATAGTCATACCCTTTGGGAAAAACAAGGTAACCCCTAATTACCACATAGGTGGTAATCCATTAAACATGGAAGAAGTTATCAGGGACCTGGGGACCCAAGTTGACAGTAACCTCTCTTTTGACACTCACATTGCCAAAGTGGTTAGGAAGACCTTCTACATTGCCCACCTGATCATGAAGGGATTCACATCCAGATCAGGAGAGGTCATTGTACCCCTGTACTCTTCACTTATCAGACCAATGATTGAGTACAACGCCCCATTCGGAATGTACCTTACCCGACACCTGCAGCAGTTGGAAAGACCCCAAAAGTTCCTCACCAAAAGGATAAAGGGGCACAAACATATGTCATACGCTGCCCGACTGAAGAAACTCCAGCTCTATTCAGTCGCATACCGTCTGCTCAGAGGTGATCTGTGCCTGACATACAAGGCCATGTCCAACCCAGAATTAATGGACATGCTCCACCTCAAAAAATCCAAATCCACCAGAGCCACCAGACCAAGAGACTTAAACCTCAACACGGATATAAATAGGACATGCTGGAGGGACAGATTCATCACCCAGAGACTCCCTACACTATGGAACAGAATCCCAGTCCATGTGAGGCAGAGCCCCTCACTGACTCTGTTCAAGAGAAATCTTGACGAGTGGATGGGAGATCGTAGGTTTACCCCGGGAATCATCTCTGTGTCACTGCTGGACAGAGGCACAGCAAACTAATGGGTATAGTATTCTCATCCTAAGGGGTGGTGAAAGCCACACACACACTAGCTAGGCTTATAAATGCCCTAGGGCAGATAGCCTAGTATGAACCTATGAACCTATGAACCTATGACATTGTGATCATCTGGAAATTCACTGGCAAACACCGTAGGTTGAGGTCAGTAATGGAAGATCCACATTTGATTGTCAGATTTCATACCCCTCTGAATATGCATGCTCATGCATAGATGCTACTGTTTCAACTTACTATCACTGTAGGAGCAAACTATAGAACATGTCCTAATCTGTGAACTTTTTTCACTCCATTAAGTATGACTGTGTCAGGATTCCTTGTTCTAGGGGGTTGGGAGGTATGGATGGAAGGTCTGTTGTAGCTACCTTTACATACAAATGTATGTGCTACAGAATGGTTTACTTTTACATGTTTGATGGTCAAATCTTTGTAGCCACTGCCACGAACTGTAAACCGTGAAATTCCAAGATCGCAAAAACCAAAGTGCCGGATTACAAAATGTCACCCCCTTTTTGTCCCATGGTAGCACTTGTTTCAGTGGTAGTGCATTTGGAAATGTCAAAATTATGATTATTTTATGACATTTCAGGAATTCAGCATTACGGAATTCTCATATCTGGTTCGCGGATGTGCATGTATGACCATTTGACTTTCAAACATGCAAAGGTAAACTGCCTAGAACACAGGGAGGAGCATGAACCCTTTGGAGTACAATAAGCTATGCATGTAACTGTGTCAGCTGTGTCAGCCCTGTTGTTATGGCATAGCCAGGGTAAGGGTACTCTTTACAGTCCGATCGAGACATGTGATAAAGGTACATCTGTTATACAGCAGTGCCAATAACAGAGTAGTAGGTGACATATATGGATATCTGCAGTGTGTCCCCACCTGTAGGATGGATAGTAGTTCATTAATTAACCGTAACCTGTGCGGATAACGATAACATGACTCGGTCATTAATTGCTGTCTTCACATTAATGTAATTGAACTGCAATACAAGACTGGATTTGAACCCAGGACTGTGTGTGTCAAATGTACTGCATGCAAAACATTTAACAGACTGAACTGCTGAGTCATTGCTACAACAGGTGTATTTGCAAGGTATATGTGCAGACATACAGGCTGTGACATACATTGTCTGCCTCCATCAGTATATGCATGCCTTTCTATGGCTGTATTTCTGCACCGGGGTCCAAGTTGAGCATGTTCTTCTTTGTCATTGATGCCTTAGCAGGTGTCTTTATGCATGTTGCTGATACAAGGGCGCATTTACCTGCTATCACAGACCTCACTTACAATTATCTTTATGTCTTTGGCTGTCTAGTGGTGTATTATTGCACCAGAGTCCAAGGTACACTCCCATTTTCCCATTAAATTTTAATTTCAGTTTGCATGGTGCAGCAATGCACACATGTCTGCTGAGACATGCCTAATGACTGTAAATGTCAATCACTATGTTTTGATGAAAACACCTGTTTTAATTAAGATTTGTGTGGTTTGGGAGGTTAATGCAGTGTGCTGCAGGTGTGATGGGCTTGGGTTTGAAACATGGCAGAGTTGTTTATTTTGTACATGTGACTTACAATGTTATAAACACATATACTTATTAGAGTCCTATTTAGCTGACTTAAGCAAAGCTCTGCAATGCAGCGCACCACACAGCTCTGCTCTAAAAAAAATATAAAGAAAAGAAAAAAGGAGAGATAGGAAAGTGGTGAAATGGGGGCAAGCAGGGGAAAAACATAATGAAAGGCAGGTAGGGATGTGCAGGAAGGATGCAGGAAAGAATCATAGCTATCCATTTCTTGTACAGAAACAGCTGTGCACTTTGACAGATCTTGTAGATGAACTTGAACTCTCAAACCCCAGAGAGAGGGTATTCAAGCCAATTAGACCAAATTACTTGTGTCCAGTGGACACATGTGCATAATGGAGAGCTATGTATGGGGCGATATATATATATATATATATATATATATATATATATATATATATATATATATATATATATATATATATATATATATATATATATATATATATATATATATATATATATATATATATATGTATATACGTATATATATATATATATATATATATATATATATATATATATATATATATATATATATATATATTTTTTTTTTTTTGGGACAGGTGCTTTTTTTTTTATTAAGGTGAGAGTGGAAAGTTGAGGATGATACTTAGGTACATGTGGGGAGGCAAGTTGGGTAGGAGAGGATGCATTCACAGACAGACAGAAGAGAAAAGACAGCAGAAAGGGGTGGTGTGTGTCACATGAGGTGGATGAACACCTTGGATGGGGATGGTGTTGTGGAATCCAAGTTACAAGTGCCTCCCGGCTGCAGCAGCATGATTCATGTCCCCACCCATGCGACTGTTGACAATGCTCCTTTACTGCCTCAAGAGTTGCTGTGCAGGAGGCTAGATGCCAGGGTGAGTTTGCCTCACCAGGATAGCCAGCATGCACTCAATCTGGCACAGGTGGCGTTCATAACTCCGATGAACAAACCTGGCAACCATGACCGGCAGTTGATCTTGGGTGACAATGCCCCCATCGCTACCACTACCATGTGGAGGCCAGGCCCCATCCACCAAGGCGGTCCCAGCTGATGCCACAGGTGGTACAGGGCAGTGGAGGGGCACCACTGGTCTGGGACCTGGAAGTGCCAGAACCCAGTGCAATGGCTGGATGAGGCAAGGTAGGCAGATCAGCCAGAGCCAGCATACACTGTCATGCTGTGGTAATGGAGGTATAGCAATAAGTATTGGTTAATTGTGAACAAATCATTGTTAGTAATAACAGCATGGCAGAAAATTCGAAAAACCCAATTACATATTTATGCATATTATGTGAAACACAACAGTAAATAATAGAACAGTCAGTATGTTAACAGCATGCCAGTAATAGTTACAGCATAATGCCAACAAAATAGATAATTCACCAAGATATGTTAATATGCAAACATTATAATACATAACAATAATAAAACACATGCCCAAAAATACAGTTAATGTAACAACATACGTTAATAGTAAACAATAATCAATGAACAACAATAAGAAATAAATGAAGATGGGAGTGGGGGGAGAGAGAAAAACAGTTCATTAGTAACATTTCCAGTTATATCCTTGACAAAAGTACTAATATCTACTCTATGGGTCTGTATTTTGTTTGTGTGTATAGTGACTGCAAGTCTCTTATAGCTGATGTAGCATGTACATACCTCTCAAGCTATTTGCGTAGACACTATGGGCCAAGCAGTAACAACTGTGGGTACACAACTACACAGAACACTGGCACATCAGGTGGACCCATATAACTACCAATATGTTCTGTGGGTTGATTTGGTGATACTTTGCAATCTAGGTAATTGTTTCCATGGTAATTCTATGACAGATGGATTACAGACTATTAATTACATAATGTGAAATCGTGACACTTGAGAGACATGTATGTGTACAGTACAGACACTAAACAGCTATCATGCCTTGGTAGGCAGGCATGGGAATAGAACCCAATAGCAGTGACTGCATGGGGACATCTGCATAGAATGTATTAATTGACTGCAGCGACTTTTAACAGACAGCATACAGCCATATTGGGATTACACATTTTATTTCTGACTGAACATTGCTGATGAACACATTCTTGCTAAAGATTTTAACAGTCTGTGACATCTAAATACAGAATTATCTACTCATAATATGGGCTACCTCACCCATTTACCTGTAGTTCCTGTGGAGAGAGAAATTGTGAGCATTATGTTACTGCTACTGTAATATTTACTGCTACACACCACTGGATTTGAACCCTGGACTGTATGTGGCAAACTTAACTTTATACAAAGCATTTAACAAATGGAGCTACTGAGCCACTGCTGATTACAGGCCGACTGATATCTGCCTTAGAGCTCGTCTGGAACCAAAATATGACCTGGTATTACTATTACAGTGTTATACTAGACTGCAGTGACAGTAGAATGCACATGCTTGAAATACAAGCATAAAGCAGATAGAAGGTAAGCTAGCTTTTAGTATCATATCTGTGAAGTCAACAAACAATATCAGCTCATGGAGTGGGCTACCTCACCTATATACCTTTATTACCTGATGTCTGTGGATGACAGAGCGGCATGTGACCAGTATTGGCCTAGAGACAGCCTTGAGTTAACCAATAAATTTGCAGCCATTACATTTGCATTCTACAGCTATTAGAGTCTTATACTTGACTACAGCTCCTTACCTTACAGCCTCAATGCATGCAGCTCTACTGCAATGGCTACAACAACACAGCCCTGGCGTACACCATTTTCCTTGGAGTTATTGGTACTGTTCCACATTTTTATTGCACTAGAGTTGGCATTATTCATTCATTGCAATACAGCTCTATTTCTATATTTATTGTACTACAGACTTTATTGCATATACTTTAATGCAGTTATTGGTATTGTTTCATGTTTTATTGAAGTACAGATGGCATTATTCATTTATTGCAGTACAGCCGTAAGTCCACATTTATTGCACTACAAACTTTGCTGTATATATTTTATTGCAGTTGATGCTGTACTTTTTCTTGCTTATTTCACTACAGTTAGCATAATACTTACGGTGAAACCTGGCCAAGCACATGGCAGGTGACTTGACATTGTGAACCCTCTCAGCTGCACCTGTTGTTAGAGAACCACACCATTATGTATACCAGTTTTGCAGAGATTCAGAGTACATATTGGTAAAACAGAGAAAAGTGTACTTACATACTTGTGGGGTATTCCCTGCCCTCGCTTCTTGGACCCAGATGCCCAAGTCTTTTCAGGTCATCATGGTGGTGACAACACTGTTGACCTGTGCGGGGGATACCAGTGACACCAGTGAGTTCTCTAGCCAGGTGGTCCAGGCCTCCGCCTTACAATCCGAGCCCTGGAAACCACCCTGCATCAGCCTATTAGCATGGTTTTGTAGGAGGAGGCCAACCATGACCCTGGACTCCAGAATGCCCCAACTCTGCACTCAAAACCGCGCACCTTCACCACCACCAGCCATAGTACACTGTCAGTAATAGAACTACAAGAGATTCTGCTGTATTTCTGCCTATTGGGCTTAAAATAGGCTGTTTTCCCACCCTTACAAGCCATTCAGCAACATTCAAAAAAGTGCTGCACTGCTTAGCAATGCACAAACCAGTGAAGCACACCTGAGCAACACACAAACATTGGCAGCTATTACCATGTTTATTCAGTGCTTAGCCAGTCTCAGCACACTTGAGCAGAGCTTAGCATAGTACAGCAGGGCCATCTTTTATTTAAAAAAATGTGTAATATGTATATCAAAATTAAATACAAATTTTCCCTTCCATGTATTCAAATCCTGGATGTACTCCACATGAAACCATAACTCTACCCATTTAGCTACAAGGATATTAAGAAATCCGGTACACCTTCACATATACCACTGAGCTACTTATAAGCAGTGCTGAGCACCACGTTGTGCCATGCAAACATGCTTAGATACACTTAAACACACCTTTAATTAAATAATTAATTACATCCAGTTTCTATTTTTAGATATCTGGCAGGTGTCTGCTATCTTATATGTGAGCGCAGCTTGGCATTGCTGTGCTCCACGCCGCAGGAACATGCTTTTTTTTTTTAAAAAAAAACATAAAAATAAAACAAAGGAAAAAAACAATAACATATAAATAAAACAGAGGACATTGTAGGGAGTCTCATACTCCTCTGTAGCCATGGTTAGCATTACACCTCTCCTTACACTGATTCAATAACCATGTTCCTTGGATCTCTCATGGCAATGCACCATCATTAATATGCTTGGGACACTGCCGAGGGGGAACCATGATCACGAACATGGATACACTCCATGTAGGCTCTACACAGTGCCTACATGGATTTTATTAAATCCTGGAGTGTGTCTGTCCTCTCTCTAAAAATTTTTTCTGTCCTGCCTTTGTATATCATTTCTCCTTCTCCATTGCCAACATTGTACTAAAGGTGATTAAATCTGCTTATTCTCATCATTGTGCCTTAGGAAGTTTAACCTGCTGACTTTGTGCATACTTTTTAATACTCTTCTATTTCCACATTTATTTCCTTTGAATTTTGCTATGGCATGCACCTTTCTCAGTATTCTACCCAAACATCATATTTTTGTGTCTAAAGATAGCTGTGCTGTGTTTGTTATATTTTGTGGCACCATGACTAAAGACAAATGTCTTTTTATAAACATTCCCTCTCAGTATATTTTAATTAAATGGCATATAATGGGCTATGTTTACAACATTCATTATAGTAGGACAAACTGAAAATAAGTGCTTTCCATCATGTAATATAATTCCAATATAAATAATATATTTATCTGTTGTCAATTGTAGACAGCCTCTGTCTTTGCAAATCAGCATATGTGAGATGCCTGCATTTATAAAAAAACAGATATTGGAGATTACATGTATGAGGTAGTATCTTTGGGACATATTAAAATGTGTCATTCCACATAATGCATTTATGGAAAGCATTCATTGGCATTTTGTTCTTTGGCTTCTTGTGACATAGGCATGTGATACTCAGGGAATCTACTGTTGATCAACTACAGATATAATGACTTGGGTCTTGGCATACTATAATGACAATGCTATTTTCTTAGTTTTATTGTGCTGTTACTAACGAGTTCATAGGTTCATTGGTGTGTACTTGGCTAATGATCACATGTGCCTGTTTAAGCCTAGCCTTGCGCCCCAAATCTCTGACAAGTTCTGGCACCCTTGACAAGTGATAGGGGTTTGGGAGATGAAACATTTGCAAGCAAGGGTCTGGGATGTGAAACATTTACAGGCTGCCTGTTTCCATTAGAAACATAGGTGCCAAACCAGGCATGAAATTCCTGTTCCTCATCCAGTTGTGCAATTTACACTTGAACTGTGTTAGGGAGGAACTCTGATTCAAATGGATGGGGAGCCTGTTCCAAAGAAGGGGTTATAAGACTATTGAGCTGTCTCGACACAGCACAGTACTGTTGCTGAAGCCATGTCAGCCATCCTTGTCCCAGTGCTTTCCTAATACTGGGCAGTTCTACTTATGTCTACCTTACTTCCTTGTCTGCCAGTTAAGCATTGTTTAAATGTTCAATCACATTACTGGACAGTAGCATGCTTGCGCTTTGTAGAATGTTATGCATCAGTAACTCTATACTAGCGTAGTCTCTCATCCTGACCGATCACTCAGGGTTAAGCAGTATGACTTAATACAGCTGCTTTTCATTACACTTCAGGAATATTTTTTCCTTTAACCCATTACTTGCGTAAACATTTGATGCTGTGTCTTGGTCTACATAGTCTGGTATATGCTGCAGGTGGTTGTTTATCTTTTGAGTGCTCATCTGCCTTGTGAGACTTGATGCCAAGGTCTGCCAGCATCCATAACGCAGTTTGTTGCACTTTGCTCACAAAGCATTGTGTTCGCATATGTTAATTTTCTTTCACCTGCTGTGACAAGTCTTGCTGTCATTCACAGGTTTGCAGTTGAATAGAACATATTATTCATCCCCATGCAGCCTCAGGTTTATTGTATTATGACTGCCCTGACTGAAGTGAGTGGACAGTACCTTTACTTCATGCTGGCATCTGATCCACAGTTTGGGGTATATACCTACAATGTTCATAATAGTTTGTACCATTTTATTCACTGCTGCCTTTGAGGTTCCTATGTGTTTCACAACTGGATGGTATTACTTTACTATACTTTACTAATCATGCTGTCAGATGCTTCTATTCTGTGTACTGTTTCCTGGATATGATAATGTGTCTGAATACATTCACTTTTCTGATGCAGCCATGTAATATTACTTTTCCTTCTGCAGGTCTGCAGATTCTTGTAATTCATTGATATTAACTGAGAATTATGCAGATTTTTACTTTTCTCTGCAGCTGTGCAGCATTTGTAAGTATAATTTGTATTTTTTCTGCAGATATGTTATTAATGTTTGTTTTTTGTTTGCATCCTTGATATCTCCTTTTTCTTGCTTTCTCATATGTATTTAATTTATTAGTTAGTTGATGTCTTTTTAGTGGAAATGTTTTGTGATATTCTTCACAGTAATGCTGAATAAAAGATGTTGAAGAATGCTATATATGAAGCTATGGCTAATTATTACTTATATTTCTTTAGTATCTCTTTTTTCTTCTTTCCTTTGAGACTGTTTTAAGAATAGAAGTTTCTTATTCTTAACATGTGGAATGCTATATTACAGTGCTGTTCTGTGATCATTTGTTAGATTTTTGGATTGCTAGCCTTAAGTAAGTTGTTTTCAGATTAATTAGTGCTTCTTGAGTCTGCATAAACTGTCTCATGAAAAATTATCTAGCAGTTTAGCGAAAAAATTAAGATGATAACCTACTAAACTACTACAGTTCTGATTTGAGTCCCAGAGCCTCCGTTTGCACAGTGTTTGACACTAAGGAAGTCACTTCACCAGACAGTACTCCTAAAAAGAACCCCTTGCATCTTGTGGATTAACTTGGTTAGCAAAATAATAATAAAAATAAAATAAAAAAAAAGTTCTACTGTACCGTTGCTTAGAATTCTCCCGTCAGGTAAAATATGTGAATAGCAATTTCCAAAATAACTTTCCAATATTTTTACATTTGAATATAAATTAAAAAAAAATGTTTTGAATTCATGCATGGTTTGTGAAGAAAGTGTTGTGGCTATAAGCTATACACCTTCCTGAACTGAAGGTAGCATTTTTCTTGCAAATTATTTTTACTAGAAATGTAATAAGAATATAAAGTACAGTGCTATCACATTTGTTTTATAGTGAAACATTAATTATTTAAATGTCACTATAAATTCTAAAACAATTTGCTGCAGACTATAAAAACTGCTACAGAACCAATCTAAACAGGTAGCATTGGGAAAGTATAATCCTTCTTTTCTGCTACATATCAAGGGATATTTATTTTAAAGTTAAAGCATGGGAATAGAAAACAATATGCTTTAGCTACAAGTCATGTTTCCTCTGTTTGAGCAATGCCTTGCAGTGCTAGAGCAAAATCTGATTTTTCTTTATGATTAGCTTAAGGTAACATGGATAATGCATGCAGAGAGATGAACTATAATATATTTTTCACATTTAAAGTTGTTACAGCAGAATTTTTTGCAGTTAGCCTTTGTGACAAGCATTGTGTCTATATATTTGTTCACAGCATTTTTTAAATTGTACTTTAACATGAAATAAAATTTCTGTAACTGCATAGCACAGTACCATTACTGTAAAGAATTCTTCTCAAGGCTCATAACAATAACTTAATACATGAATTAAAGATATTTATTATTGAAAAGCTGACATGGCCTATGGCATTCTAATACGTTTTAAAAATATTACTGCAGCTTATTGTGATAAATCAAAAAATAAATTATAATCTTTTATGGGACTTCTCTATTTTTTTTTTTTTTTTATTTAAGCAACCGGTATGCATCTTCAAGATTACAGAGCTATCTCCAGTCCTATCAGACATTTCTAATGCATGCATATTAGTAACAGCTGCAATAATTGTCTTCCTGCACTGAAAAGCAACACTTCATTATCCATATTTTACATTATGTGAATTATTTCAAGTAATGCAAACTGACATTCAGTGTTTTTCATTTGTTTATGTTTCTTATTTTATTTAATTTCTTAAGAAACACAGTGCTGGATGATACAGTCATTAACCTGCCGTCTGGAATGTATAGCATGAGCTGTAGGACTATTTTAGATTTGTCATGAAAAATCCTCATTCATACATAACATAGTGCTAAATGTTTAAAACTAATTGCATAAGTACACACAGAAATACACACACACACACACACACACACACACACGCACACACACGCACACACACACACACACACACACACACACACACACACACACACACACACACACACACACACACACACACACACACACACACACACACACACACACACACACACACACGCACACACACACACACACACACACACACACACACACACACACACGCACGCACACACATGCATACACAAACACACACATGCATGCACACACACACTATATATCTATATCTGTATCTATATCCATATGGGTCTACTTTGACCCAGCAAAATTACACTTCAGCAAAAGTCAGTTAGATGAGTCCATTTTCACGAAAGTACATTTATTCAAAAATGCACTTTCATGAAAAAGCAGTTCAGTGATCAAAGTTCTCTGGTTCCACCATCCTGTGGTGGTGTAGGTACAGTGTTTCTTAACTGGTGTATGGCAGGGGAGCTTGTTGTATGATCGCGGTAGAGTGAAGTGAAGATAAGGGAATATTCCCATTTCCCCACTGTAGTGCAATCTTGGAGTTAGTATATATAAATAGCGGAGGTGTGGGAGGTACAGGAGGGCTTGCCCCCCCCCCCCCCGCATACATGTGTGTACTGTATTTTGGGTTTTTTTTGTGTTGTAGCTTGATGAGATGATTTTCGCAAATCTGCATTTTCTGATAAATGCAGTTTCGTGAAAATGGACTCATCTAACTGACGTTCACTGAAGTGTAATTTCGACGGGTCAAAGTAGACCCATATATATGTGTGTGTGTGTGTGTGTGTGTGTGTGTGTGTGTGTGTGTGTGTGTGTGTGTGTGTGTATGTCTACTTCGTCCCATTGAAAACAGACATTACTGAATTTAAAGTAGACGAGTCTGCTTTAGCGAAAGTGCATTTATTCAGAAATGCACTTTTGCAAAAAATCACTTCAGCAACTATACATATATATATATATATATATATATATATATATATATATATATATATATATATATATATGTATATCTATAGGACTTTTGAACGAAAGTTCAAAAGCCCGAATCTAAAACCACCGAACACACTTTAACAAAAGCTTTCATCGAAAAAACACTTTCGTTAAAGTATGTAAAAAAAAAAAACACTAAATCTGCACCCCCCACTTTAATATTCTTACTCCAAGGTCACACTTTTCCCTTACTGCACAGTAGTACGACTGGAATAACAAGCATACTTACACGAAAGTGCTGTTTTTGTGAACAGCACTTTCACGCGAGTATGCTCACCAAATTAGGATTTGGTGAAAGATGCAGTCGAGCATCTGTACGGATCCTATATATATATATATATATATATATATATATATATATATAGTTATGTATGTATTTATGTAGATCTATTTCGACCCATTTCAAGTAGACGAGTCCACTTTAGCGAAAGTGCATTTATTCAAAAATGCACTTTTGCAAAAATCAGTTCAGTGAAGAAAGATCACTGTTTCTGGGATCCCATGGTGGTGCAGGTACTTTGCTTCTTCAGTGGTATATGGGAGGTGAACCTTTAATGTTTAGACAGCTTGTTGTAGATCGCAGTACAGCAAGGATAAGGTAATATTCCCTTTTCCCCAATCTAGTGCGATCTCAGAATTAGTATATATAAGTAGCAAAGGTGTGGGATGTACAGGGTAGCTTGCCCCCCCCCCCTTCATACATGTGTGTAATGTATTTGTTTTGTTTTTTTTGTGTGTTGTAGTTCGATGAGTTGATTTTCACAAAACTGCATTTTCTGATAAATGCAGTTTCGTGAAAATGGACACTTCTAACTGACTTTCACTAAAGTGTAATTTTGATGGGTCAAAGTAGACCCATGTATATATATGTGTGTGTGTGTGTGTGTGTGTGTGTGTGTGTGTGTGTGTGTGTGTGTGTGTGTGTGTGTGTGTGTGTGTGTGTATGCATGTCTACTTCATCCCATTGAAAACACACTTTATTGAATTTCAAGTAGACGAGTCTGCTTTAGCGAAAGTGCATTTATTCAGAAATGTACTTTTGCAAAAATCACTTCACCAAAGAGAGATCACTGGTTCTTGGATCCCATAGTGGTGAAGGTACATTACTTCTTCAGTGGTGTATGGGAGGTGAACCTTTAGCTTGTTGTTGTAGATCACAGTACAGTGAGGATAAGGTAATATTACCTTTTCCCCAATGTAGTGTGATCTCAGAGTTAGTATATATAAGTAGCGTGTAGGGGGGGCATATCCCCCACATGGGGGGAGTGCAGGGGGGTTGGACCACTGCATAAATGCGTTTATTGTATTTGTTTTTTTTTTCTTTTCTTTTGTGGTTCAGTAAGTTGATTTTCATGAAAGTGCATTTTTGAATAAATGCACTTTCACGAAAGCGGAGTTGTCTACTTGAAATTCAAAAAAGTGAGTTTTGAGGGGTTGAAGTAGACTTATATATATATATATATATATATATATATATATATATATATATATATATATATATATATATATATATATATATATATATATATTGTAGATAGCTAGATATATATTTGCAATTTTTTTACATTATTTTTAAAGACTGTAAAATTATTTTTCTAAGCTGTTTTATAATATCTTGGAGATTTTCTCCTCAGGACTCCGCTGAAAATGGGCTCCTATCTAGTCGGATTTTCCCGGTAATCATAATCAAATATCAATAAATAAATGAATACAGAAAGATATGAACACAGACATATAGATACATACATACATATAGATAGATATAGATATAGATATATAGATATATAGATATGTAGATATATAGGTATACCCCAGGATTCAATAAAATCAATGTAGGCTCCAGTTACAGCCTACACAGACTGTACCCATGTACACTGCCATAGTTCTCCTTGTTAATGTGCCATGTATATTAACCATGACGCTCTACCGAGGAAGAGCATAGTAATAGAAATATTGAATCCATGTAGGTAGAAGTGTTGAGGCTGGTCAGATGCTATATACATGTTTAAGCTCCCTGTAATGCTCCCTGCTGCAGTTGACATTTGCTGTGAATTAACAGTTTGTGTTTTAAATGTCAAATTTTGTTGATTTTTTAAAAATGTATTTAATGTCCATTTGCATGGTGTGGAACGCAGCAATACCAATCAGCACTTACACATAGACAGCTGACACCTGCCATACATCTAAAAATAGAAACCATATGTAAGTAATTATGATATCTGTTTTTTATGTTTTTTTCTTTCTTTTTTTTTAATATTTTTAAATATCTGTTTGCACGGTGTGGTGCGAAACACAGCAATGCCAAACTGCCCTTGCACATAGACAGCAGACACCTGCCAGACATCTAAAAATAGAAACCAGTTGTAATTATTTATTTCTGTTTAAGCCTGTTTAAGCATGTTTGCATGGCATGCTGCAGTAGCTTAGTAGCATATGTGAAGGCCCATTAGTTTGTATACCATCCAAGTAGTTAAATGCGTAGACTGACAGCTTAAAATTTGTATGTCCTGGGTTCGATTTACTAGCACACATACCATTTGTTTAATGTTGTCTAAATTTTTGTTTAATTTAAAAACATAACTTTTACATTTTGGAAGAGCTGCATGGTGATAAGCACCACTTAAACATGATTAACAGCCACTTTTGTTTGCGGGTTGCTAAGCTTCATTAAAACCTCAGTTGTGCAAGCTTTCAAAATGCTCAGCTACACTTAGCAGGTTTGTGAGATGCTAAGCACTGCAACACTTTCTGAATGTTGCTGAATGATGTGTAAGAGTGGGAAAACAGCCTATATTAAGGGGAATAGGCGGGAAGTGTGCAGCATCCATTGGAGCCTATCTAACAGACAGTATGCCAGGTGGTGTTGGAGATGGTGCATGCTTTTGGGCACAGAGATGGCATGTGCAGGAGTTCAGAGTTTTTATTGGGCTCCTGATATGCAGTTATGAACCTAGGCTTCTGCAGGGTGATTACCAGGGTTCAGTATGTAAGGTTGAGGCCTGGGATCAGTTGCCCAGGAACCTTACCAGTGCTACTGGTATCCCCCCTACTATTGAGCAGGGTAGTCGCCACTATTATGACCTGAAGTACAGAAAGAGGGGAACTTTGGACACCTGGGTCCAAGATGTGAGGATTGGGCATGTCCCAGACATACATAAGGATTTCTTCAAGTTGTTGTTTTTCTTTTAGGCTTTTCCCGGTTAGGGGTTGCCACAGCGGAACACCGGTCCACTAATGATTGGCAGTAGATTTTTTTATGGTGCTGAATTGCCAGTCCGACGCCCAACCTTCAATGAAGGCACATCCATTCATGCATGTCTTTTGGAGGCCAGTCGACCATGGGGAGGGCATGCAGACTCCACACAGGGTTTCTTCCAGTATTTTACTAAAATGCAAGCTGAATCTGTGCAAAACTGGTATGCATAATGTTGTGCTTCTCTCCCAACAGCTGCAGCTGAGAGGGCTTGCAATATCCAGTCCCATACTGAACACCTAGCCAGGTTGCATTGTGAGTGTGGTAAGTACAGCTATATTTTGCTTACTATAGTGCAATAAACAATAAAAAAACTGTACTGCAATAAAGAATAAACAATACAAATTGTAGTACAATAAACGGGCAATTTGAAGTGTAGTGCAATAAATGAACAATAACAACTATATTGCAATAAACACTAAACAATGCCAATAACAGTAAACAAAAAGGTGTGCAGCAGGATTGTGGTGTCATAACATAATTTCAGCAGAGCTCTATGCACTGTATGTGTACAGTGAGATTGCTGCAGTCAAATGTAAAACTGCAATAGCTGTAGAATGCAAAACTAATGGCCTGAATAATGTATTGCTCAATTCATATTACAGTTCAAAGCTGTCTCTAGGCCAGTGTCAGTCACATAACTCTCTTTTTCTACCACTCCAGGAACAAAAGGTATATGGGTGAGGTAGTCCACTTTATGGGCAGCTATTCTGTGTAGACTTCACAGATAATAAACAGCAGTACCAATAAAGTGTTAAGCAGCATTGTGTTTTCCTAAATAAATCTGTCTTAATATTTGCATTAGGGATATATTCACTGTACATATGTTCTAAGTTGCTGCAGTCAGTTGTTACACTGTTTTCAGATGTTCCCTATAGTCACAGCTTTTGGGTTCTACTCTCATGCCTGCCAACTAAGGTATGATGGCTGTCTAATTTCCTTAATGTATATAAACATATCTCTCAAATGTCATGATTTTTTACAATGGAATTACAACTGTCGAAACTTAACTGTCTGTTCTGATTACCACATAAATGATTACCTGGAATGAAATATATTTTCAAATCCATTTACAGAACACCTTGGTAGTTATGTAAGTCCACATTATGTGAAACTGTTCTGTGTAGTTGTGTACCTGCATTTGTTGCTGCTTGGCCAATACTGTCCCATACTAACAGCTTGAGAGGTATGCACATGCTATATCAGCTATAGAAGAATTGTAGTCACTGTACTCACAACTGACACTGCACACCTGTAGAAGTTTGTAGTAGTACTCCGTGTAGTAATATTACCAGCGAGGTAACTAATGGTATGTTTTTCTCTCTCTCTCCCCACCCTTTATCTTCTTTAGTTTATTATAGTTATTTATCATTATGATTTAATATTAACTTGTTTTGTTAAACTAACTGTTTTATTGGCCTTATGGTTTAATTCACACTAGCTTGCTGTTAACATACTTGCTGTTATGTTACATAATGTTGTGTTACACATAATATACCCTGCAGAGTTCCTAAGGCAGCAGAGAGCAGAAAAAGTGACTTTCTTGATTCTAAGTATTTTTTAAGCATTTTTTATTGCTTTTTTCGACCTTTTGTGCATTTCGACCACTGTTTGTGCTTATATTATTGTTATATTGCCTGTTTTCTCTGTTTTTCTGAGCTTAATTTGTTGACTGCACTTCTTAGCTAAAGTTTTGCTTATAAGTTAAAAAACAGGCTAATATACTCAAGTGTACTAGCCTTCGATAGCATTTAGTCGAAAAACCAAGCATTTACTGTATTTTCTGTCTGTGTGTGTAAAAAAAACTAAAAAAAAAAAAATACTTCTGCTTTCCTAACTTTCCTAGCTAGTTGTTCCAGTGATCAGATTTGCTGATCCCTGGGCTTTGTATTTGGTTCCTGTGTTCCTCCATTTTCTTGTGTGGCCAGAGGGAAGTTTCTTTACTCACCAGTGAGAGTGGGGAGTACTGAGCTGCCTGTTTGTCCTCAGAGGAGTGGTTAGAGACAGCAACTGGTAATTCATTGACCATTTTGGGTCATTTCCCATCAAGGTTAAACTATTCGGGCTACCTAAAGTCCACTCTTCAAATTTTCCCTTAAAACAGCCTTCCCTGAACTGTACTGCTGATCAAACCAGCTTATTCTATATCTAAAAAGCTCAACTCTACTTGATTCCTAAGTAGAATATTCTCTATCTGTAAAGCCTAGCACTTGCTCCTAAAGTACTTTTTTACTTGATATAGCACTTTTATTATACATAGTACCCCACCAGCCAAAAACCCCATTCGATCACCCACATCCCCCGGAGTCTTTTAAAGTCCTTGTCTATTCCTTCTAGCATGTCGTGGGATCAGTTGATAGTGTCCTCTCCTGCTCAGCTGGTGAATCTGGGAATATTGAGGCAATGTTACAATTGTCTCATGTACACGGACAACCCTCTCCTTCTCCCACAAAACACAAACACATGCGAGAGATGCAACTATATAGCCAAACTGGAGGCTGAGCTCTCTCAACATAGGGCTGGTAAGACCAGACAGGAGGAGAAGGTAACCACACACACCACAAACCCAGTCTCACATAGTACAATCGCAACTTCAAATCATACACATAAATACACAAAGACATATTCGGAGGCTTTGATCAAAAATCTACCAAAACAGCAGAGGCCACCAAAGCAGACACCCAAACAACTGCCACCTCAGGACACAACACATGCAACACATAGACCACATAGTCAGTGTGCCAATCAGTCACAGCCCTTAAGGCCAAACACAATGCCAGACACACTCGTCATTGGTGACTCCATAGTCAGACACACTGATGTCCCGCTCACCAGATTGAACAAGGAAAAGGTCACAGTAAGCTGCCTGTCGGGCGCTAGAATCCGCCACATAACGCAAGCACTCAGGTCTCTCAACAGCTGGTACAAGTACGACTCTGTCATTGTCCACGCTGGTGTGAACGACCTGAGACGTACCTCCTTGGACTACATGAAAAGAGACATAGAGGAGCTCTCTGATTATGTAGCCCAGGCAGGTATGACCCTGACCTTGAGCAGTATCCTACCTTCACCAAGAATGATGCCACAATACAGAGACAAGATGATCAGCTTTAATAATTGGCTTAAACTCTGGTGTCATTCAAAGGGGATCCAATGTCTGTCTGCCTGGGATGACATGCTGGACAAGCCACGCTGCTTCGCAAGGGAAGGCTTGCACCTGTCACCCCTGGGCTTCTGGATATTGGCAAAGGCTCTTGCCACACCCATAGTGCCTTTTTTAGGCAAGGCTCAAATTCTAAACCTACCACCCTAGAACACAAAAAAGGAAAAAAACTAAGGGTAATGCTGCTCAATGCCAGAAGTCTCAACCTCAAGATGCACGCACTCGAGGCCCTTCTCAGTATGGAGAACATCGATGTCTGTGCTGTGACTGAAACCTGGTTCAAGGCTCCCGAGAGCACCCCGGCACTATCAGGCTTTACCTCTTATCATGCGTTCCGGCTCCAAAATCCGGACAACACCAAGAAAGGGGGGGGTGTCTATATTCATCAAGAACACCCACACCTCAAGGTTGGTGGCAACGCACGATGCATCGGAGACCATCCAGGTGCAACTGACCATAGGCAAGACTGCTCTGCAATTTGTAGCATGTTACAGGCCACCCTCTCAATCTCAGGAACCTCACATAGCTTTCCTGAAGACACTGGAGGGGATAAATGTATCTCCAAACACCATCATACTAGGTGATTTCAACTACCCGAATATAGACTGGGATCACTACTCAAGCCCCAACACTCTAGCCCAAAGGTTCCTAGAGTTCATAAACTCAAATGCCATGGAACAACTAGTCACCATTCCCACAAGAGGAGATAACATACTAGATCTCATCATCACGAACATGGGGTCACAGTGTTCAACACCAGAAGTATACCCTTCACTGGTGAGATCAGACCATAAACTAATCTCACTGGAAGTCCACATCCCGCCCCCACCTGAGATAAAAAAGACCACAGTGAAGAACTTCTCAAAAGCTGACTTCACACTTCTAAAGGCTAGTGTGGTCTCTTTTATGGCCCCTGAGACTGTGGAAAACACTACTCAAGCCGCTGAATCACTTACAAATGCCTTCTACCAGCACCTACAGGACTGCATGGATCAGGCAATCCCAAACAAAACAAAGACCCTTTGTACCAAAGGCAAGCGTCCAGTTTGGTGGACCTCAGCCATAAACAAGCTCTACAACAAAAGGAGGAAGCTACTACAAGATAGAGCAAAATCCTTAAAAGGGAAAACACCCTTGATCATTATAAGTAAAAAATTAAGATCTCTCATAAAATCATCCAAGGCAAATTTTGAGAGAAAAGTCACCAAGGACTCAAAGTACAATCATAAGGCCTTCTTTAGCTATGTTAGAAACCTGGGAGGAAACTCCCAGATATGCTCAGACTTAGTTCAAAATGATGTAAAAATTACTGAACCTACAGACATTGCCAACATACTGGCTGACAAGTTCAGTGCAAACTTCTCCCCCCCTCCCCCCAAAAGGTGAGATATCTATACCAGAGAATTATAGCCCCCCAAACATCTCAAACGCTCAGGTGAGAACTGCTCTCTCCAAGGCAAAAAACACAGCATCCATGGGACCAGATGGTGTCCCCGGATGTGTGCTCCACGAACTCAATGAGGAATTAAACCCGCAGTTAGGGCAGCTGTTTAATCTTAGCCTCACCTCAGGATACGTGCCTAAGGAGTGGCATACGGCAACTGTGGTCCCACTTCACAAAGGAGGTGCCTCCACCGATCCGGGAAATTACCGTCCCATCAGCTTGACAAGCTTGATCTGCAAAGCTTTGGAGAGGATCATAATGGAACTCATAAATAAAGATATAGGAGACTTGCAGACTTTGGAGGCGACCAAGTTTGGGTTTGTCAAGGGCAGATCATGCCTTTTAAACCTGGTGGACTTTTTCAAAACAGTCACCAAGGCCATTGATGAGGGAAAGGCAGTCCACACAGCCTACCTCGACCTGGCAAAGGCTTTCAACACAATACCCCACTCAGGTATCATTGAAAAACTCATCAGCTTAAATGTAAACCCATACGTCACAAGATGGGTTGCAAATTGGCTAAGTGACAGAACCCACAGGGTCAGAGTTGCTGGCGCCATGTCAGACTCAAAGCCTGTCACAAGTGGTGTCCCACAGGGCTCAGTCCTGGGCCCTCTCCTGTTTGGCATCTACTTCTCAGAAGTACAAGCAAACACATGAGGATTATGGCTGACAAAATTTGCAGATGATTGCAAACTGGGCGCCATAGTTGAGAACACATCTGACACAGATATCCTTCAGAAGGGTCTTATAGAAACGGAAAACTGGTGCCAGAACCATGGCCTAAAGTTAAACGCAAAAAAATGCATAGTCATACCCTTCAGGAAAAACAAGGTTACCCCTAGCTACCATATAGGCGGCAACCCACTAAGCACAGAAGAGGTTATCAGGGATCTGGGTACCCAGGTTGATAGTAACCTTTCATTTGATACTCACGTTGCCAAAGTAGTTAGGAAAACCTTCTACATTGCCCACCTGATCATGAAGGGATTCACATCTAGATCAAGGGAAATCATCGTCCCCCTGTACTCATCACTCATCAGGCCAATGATTGAGTACAATGCCCCATTCGGAATGTATCTGACACGGCACCTGCAGCAATTGGAAGGGCCCCAGAAGTTCCTCACCAAAAGGATAAAGGGTCTCAAAAATATGTCCTATGCTGCCCGACTGAAGGAACTTCAGCTCTACTCGGTCACTTACTGTCTGCTCAGAGGTGACCTGTGCCTGACATACAAGGCCATGTCCAACCCAGAATTGATGAACATGTTCCACCTCAAAAAATCTAGATCCCTCAGCACTACAAGGGCGGGAGACTTAAACCTTGACACGGTTATTAATAGGACGTGCTGGAGGGACAGATTCATCACCCAGAGACTCCCTATGCTGTGGAACAAAATCCCGGTACATGTGAGGCAGAGCACCTCGCTGGATTTGTTCAAGAGAAATCTTGACCAATGGATGGGAGATCGCAGATATACCCCAGGGATTATCTCAGTGTCACTGCTTGACAGAGGCACAGCAAAATAATGGGCATAGTATCCTCCTAACTAAAGGGGTGGCAAAAGCCACAAAACACTGGCTAGGCTTATAAATGCCCTTGGGCAGATAGCCTAGTATGAACCTATGAACCTATGAACCTATATGCATTTAGATTGATAAATATTATGTTCCATTCTAGTAATACTAACATTGGTTTGGGTATCACTAACTTTAACTTATTGTTATAACCATTTCACT
The DNA here is from genome assembly GCF_019279795.1 of Protopterus annectens. NCBI lineage: Eukaryota > Metazoa > Chordata > Ceratodontiformes > Protopteridae > Protopterus > Protopterus annectens. Next base: position 754,786,925 of record NC_056732.1, on the reverse strand, counting down.
ACAGCATGTCAAGGTTGGACAGTTCCTCGTGATCTCCCTACCTTGCCACCTCCAGCCGTGGCACCAGGTCCCAGCACATCTGGAACCCAGCCTGGTGGTGCCCCATCTGCTGCCTCTGCACTACCTGCAGCTTCAGGTAGTACCTACCCATGGGATGGGGACAGGGCTCACCCTGGGAGTGGTGGTGGAGAGACAGTTGTCACTCATGAGGAACTGCCAGGTTTGGTGAGCAGGATTGTCCACCATGGGTCTGGGCCATGCCTGCATCAGATGTAGAGCATGTTGGTCATCCTGGTAGGGCAGACTCACTTCAGAGCCCAGCCTTCACCACTGCCACCTTCAGGGCAGTGACGGAGCAATACTGACAGTCCCATGGGTGGGGATGTGAGTCATGCTGCTACCTTGTGAAGACATTGGACTGAGATTCCACAGTACCCTCCCCATCCAAGGTGTTTACCCCATCTTGCGTCACACACCACCCTGTCTGCTGTCTTGTCTGTCTTGCCTGTCTGCAAAAGCTTCCTCACATACCCAAGTTATCTCCCCTACATGTACATATATCCCTTCCCCTACATTCCAGTCTCACCTAAAAAAAATGTGCACTTGTCCCAAAAAATATCATCCCATTTATAGCTCTCCATTTCACACACATGTCTACTGGACAAACATAATTTGGTCCTAATGGCTTAACAATCCAATTATGTTGTCCTCACCCCTCTCTCTGGGGGTTAGAGTCCAAAGTCATCTACAAATTTTGTCAAAGTGCACAGTTGTTGCTGTACAAAAAATGGATAGCCATGGTTCTTTCCTACACCCTTCCTGCACATACCTACTTGCCTTTCACTATGTTTTCCCCCTGCTTGCACCCCATTTCACTACTTTTCTAACACTCCATTTTTCTTTTCTTTATGTATTTTTAACTCTACAGTGCATGACACGCCATGTTGCACAGCTTTGCTAAACTCAGCTAAAGGGAGCTATATTGATAAATGTGTTTTAAATAATAAACATGTACAAAATAAACACCTGCCCCCTATTTCAAACCCAGTACATCACACCTGTAGACCACTGCATCAACCCGCCATGCCACACAGGTAATTAAAACAGGTGGTTTCAGCAAAATATAGTAATTGCAAGTTACACTCATTAAGTGTGTGTAAGTAGAGCTGCACATTGTGCCACATCATCTGAACTGGCTTAAAGATAAATGGAAAAAATTAGGAGTGCACCTTGGAGTCTGGTGCAAGAGTACACCACTAGAAGCTCAAACACAGAATAATGGCATGATTTTAATAGCAGGTAAATGTCCCCTTTTATCATTAACATTTACAAATACACCTACTAAGGCATTACTGGCAAAATACATGTACAACTGGGACCCTCATGCATACATATATCCATATAAAGCTATACACATAATGGTGGCTTTAACAAAAGTATGTCACAGCCTGTATGTGTGTACTTATATCTTGCAAATACACCTCCGGCAGCAGATGCTAGGTAGCACAGTCTATTAAATGCCTTGCAAACAGTACATTCTGCCATACACAGCCCCAGGTTCAAATCCAGTGGTGTGTAACATATAAATTATATTATTATGTAGCCAGCAATTAATAAGTTCATACTAAGCTAAGCTAAGCTAACTGTCCTTGTGAGCCATTTTAAGCCTAGCCAATTATCTCTTGTGAGACTCAAACCCTGCACCTTGTGTTTGTAAGGCAAACACCTTAACCATTAGGCCACCCTCCCAACCCTGGGAAGGTAATGACTGGCTCATGTACTCTTTATCCACACAATGCATTTCAAATGAAATGTCTACTTGCCACTGATTAAAGTAATAGGCTTGCAGATAGGAACATGCTTCACATATCCCTATATCAAATCTATAAGTGCATAAAGTGTCACATCATGTATTAATATGCATTCACAGAGGATTTTAACTCAGGTAATTCAAATGAGGCATCCTACTTCAGAGAGCAGTACTCAATCCTTTCAAATGCACAGTGCAGATTAGCATAGCTGCACAACTAACATACACATATGAAGCCCCTGCTAGTAACAATGACTGCCAGCATACACATTCCAAATGAGTACTAGACTGCAACACATGGTTTCACAGTTTCCCAAATGCTGAACATAATGTTATATTTATCTCCCATGTTGTTCAAGGACACAACAAATAAGTAGCTTAGTACTCTGCTAATGATACCATTGCCTAACATACTTATCTTAAGCACATGCATTTTTTGGAACTGAATGGGTACCCTCACTCTGGCTCTGCCTCTACTACAAGGCTGACACAGCTCCCACAGTTACTCCTACACTGTGCAGTCCTCCAAAATGTTCACACTCTCTGCTAGGCCTATTACCTGCAGCAGCAGCTACCACCTGTAGCACACACATCTCTATGTAACAGTAGCTGCCAGAGACCTACCCTCTGTGATAACATTGTCTCCCAACCCCAGTAATGTCCAGCACAACATATCAAAAAGGCACTGTAATCTACATGAAGGCCTTATATCTTGCACAGTGGTTGCAGGTCACTGGCTGATGATAGTGAAAATCAGCTGTATTGGCTGCAATTAGCATTTTAGAACCACAGATTAGTTAAGAGGTAATCACCTGCTAATGAGAAGCATGTTAAAAGGCAAACTTGTTGATTATGGAGAACCATTCTGTATAAAACTTTCAGCACACAGGACACATATCACCACATATCAACAAAGGAGTTTTGCCTCCAGCAGGTATGTAACCTTTTTGTTTACAACAGGCTGCAGATGTGTGGATATACTTACAGGGAATAGGGATTACAGCTTTAAGACTTGCTTAGAACTGTAATAATGACATGTCATTGAACTCCAGATTTGTTACACCTACAGAAGATGTACAAAACATCAAGGGTGGAATGCTTTTTGTCAATGTGGCACACTGGTCTCATGGGACTGTCCCTTTATAGTGGTTGTAACAGCAGACTGCTATTTGTTTGGCACTGTTGTTTTGACATATTATTAGGGGGTATCCCTAGGGGACACACTACAATAGACTCCAGTGTTGGGTGTATGATCATACAGCAGTATCTGTCATGGCACACACAGGAATAGCTGACTATTGTTAGTATCTTCATTGTATCCACATGATTAGTATGTTTGCACACTGTGGAATATGACATGTGTGATCAAACAGTGAATACTGCCAGCCATTCTGTTCTTGCTGTATCTCTGTATAGTGTACTTCCATGTATGTGATCCTAGCATGTGTTCCTATTCTGTTGTCTTTCAGGAAATGTGTACCCAAAATGCCATGCACCTTTCACGGATGTGGAGAATGATATTATACTTGAAGGCCTCCAGCAACACCATGAACTCCTACTATCCAGAAGCAGGCAAAACAGAGAACAGTGGACAGCATTTTGGACTGACCTTGCTCATGACGTGAATGCCACAGATCATCAGAGAAGGACATATGAGGAGGTTTGACACTATGCAACAGATATTATCAATGCTGCATGCAGAAGAGCAGCAGATGTAGCCAGGGAAAATGGTGTCACCAGTGGAGGGCCTGCAGTGGAACAAACACTGTCAGCCACTGAGGAATTCCTGGCAAACCTAGGCACACAAGAGAGCTCCCAGGCATCCATCACACCGCACATCGTGGATGTCTGTGCCACAGTTTCCATGGCAGAGGAGCATGCAGGTAAGCTTAGTTTGTTAACCATTGCAATACTGTAGAATTCAGTGTGTTAGGTTGTACATACTCTTACATGGGTGTCAGGTCTGTGTTCTTTGGGAAGGAAGGGTTTAAATGCAGTTTGACTCTCATGTTCAGGTGTTGACTGATATAAAAAATAACACAGTAGCTATTGTAAATGTGAGATATATGGACATATTACATTGTTGTGGTGCAACATGCAATGGCACTGACGTTATCTCTCCCTCAACTTTCCACAGCTCCATCAGGTATTGGACAAGACCATGATCCTGCTCCTGATAAGCACAATACTGTTTTGTAATAGATGTAGGTTTACAGAAATGTAATCCTTAAAGTGTCTTCCCAGGCCTGCTCCCTGGAGTGGTGTGCTGTTGGCATAATTGCCAACTGCACAGATATTTTCTGACTGTACACATGTTACAATCATACAAATGCCTTGTAGGTGTCAGCACACTGATAGATGTGACAGTATTGTCAGGGCATTGAAGATTGCCATTTGTGGCAACTGTGCAGAGTCTTCATAAATATCAACAGTGTACCTCATTGTTGGTGATGAGATTGTTGTGTAAAAATCTTTTATTTACAAGTGCTTATAGCTGTTTGTGGGAAAGTAATGTCCTCTTGTCCTACTATATGAAGTTGGTGTTTCAACAGGTCTGTAATAGTGCCAACAGTGTATAGAGCTGTACATTTATTGCAGCATAGTACTGCAGCGCATAATAGCGTAGATATTAATGTACTGCTTTTTCATCTCTTATCACATTTGACCAGGCAGGTTGGTCTCTGTCCCCTACACAACCTGATATCAGTGTCCCTTCAGACTGATGATGATGGTGGCCACAGTGAGGCACAGGTTCGGTTTCAGAGGCTGAATTTGACCTAAAGGTTGACATCACTCTTCTACCCTCATTGTCACTGCACACAGTCAGTATGCCAACACATACCCAGTCCCCTGAGGCCACAGATATATGACAATCAAGGGGTGGGGACATCGAACAGGAAAGTGTGGCAACTATAGCTCCAGTGAGTGTAGACACTGGCCACAGCCAAATAGCTGGGGAGTTTCCAGACAGGCAGATTGATAGGGGTACTCATAGGAGACCTGCTGTACTTCTACTCCCTGTTGCAGGTGTTAAATCATGGTTCACTCGGCATATGTTTTGGGCTGTTATGGAGGCACAGGCAGATTCCGAAAGGAACTCCAGATGTATGCTCAGGATTATGGATGCAGTTACAGTCTGACATCTGTGACTGCTCCCACCGCATTGGTCACACCCTGGATTGGTTCACTGATGCAGTTGAAAGAAGGTGGGCTGAGGCAGCATTTGTCTTGGAATGCACAGTGTCTCTGCTGGAACATGTGGTTGGAGTTGAGAGTTGGCTTCATGGATGTAGGCCAGCAACTCCATCTGCTGAGAGTCCACAAGGCCATGCACAATCACAGTCCCTTAGTGACAGTACATCCAGCACTACAGAGGGGACTCTGCTATCAACACCAAGACATGGCAGGCCATGTTACATGGTCCCAGCAGACTGCAGTCACCGTCAGGTACTATCACTGCTTCTGAATTTGGGTATGGAGTTGCCAGTGCAATTCCTGGCAAAGCCAGTTCCAGTGTTCTGGGCTGAAGGTGGTGAACTGTCAGCTCTACCATCCGTGGTTCAAAGCTGTCCAACATACACATGTAGGGCTAGCACTGATGTCTGTGTACATGCACACATTCACACATCATTGTCAAATGCAGGTCACCTACAGACACACACAGCACATTTCCATGGTCCGTCTTGCCTGCTTCCCTTCCTAACTCACACATATGCTGTCAACATTTTGGGTCAGCCTAGGCCTCATGCACCCCCAGAAAACACCTTGTACAAGTGATGATACATGTGCCACATCCCTGTCATCCTCATCATTGATGGAGGGAAATGAAGCTATGTGTCTGATGCATAGGGTGACTATATAAATTAACATGTATTTGTGTAATGCATTGTTGTTTTGCCAAGACAGTTGTAGTGGTTACTGACAGATAGTGTATGATGACATTTGTAATGAGTAAGCCACTTAATTTTGTGTACTTTATGTTGTATGTTGAAATAGGTTCATAGGTTCATAGGTTTATACTAGGTTATCTGCCCTAGGGCATTTATAAGCCTAGCCAAAGTGTGTTTGGCTTTTGCCACCCATTTTAAATTAATTTTGCTATGCCCTTTTTTGAGGTTAGTATACTGTGCCTCTGTCTAACAGTGACACAGAAGTGATACCTGGGGTAAACCTACTATCTCCCATCCACTCATCAAGATTCCTCTTGAAGAGAGTCAATGAGGGACTCTACCTAACCTGGACTGGGATTTTATTCCAGAGTGAAGGGAGCCTTTGGGTTATGAATCTGTCCCTCCAGCATGTCTAATTTATTTCAGTGCTGAGGTTCAAGTCTCTCGAGCATGTAGCTTGATGGGATTTGGATTTTCTGAAGTGCAGCATGTCCATTAATTCCGGGTTGGACATGGCTTTATACGTCAGGCACAGATCGCCTCTGAGCAGGCAGTATGCCACTGAGAAGAGCTGGAGTTTCTTTAACCGGGCAGCATATGGCATCTGTTTGAGCCCTTTGATCCTCTTAGTGAGGTACTTTTGGGGTCTTTCCAGTTGCTGCAGATGTCTGGTAAGGTACATCCCAAAAGGGGCATTGTACTCAATTATGGGCCAGATGAGAGATGAGTAAAGAGGCACGATGACCTCCCCTGATCTAGATGTGAATCCCTTCATGATTAGGTGGGCTATATAAAATGTTTTTCTAACCACTTTGGCCACGTGGTTGTCAAATGAGAGATTGCTATCAACTTGGGTCCCCAGGTCCCTAATTACTTCTTCTGTACTTAACGGATTATCACCTATGTGGTAATTTGTGGGCACTTTGTTTTTGCCAAAGGGGATGACTATACATTTTTTGGTGTTTAGCTTGAGGCCATGGCTCTGGCACCAGTTGTCTGTTTCTATGAGGCCCTTTTGTAGGATGCTTGTGTCGGCTGGAGAGTCGATTATGGCGTCCAGTTTGCAGTCATCTGCAAACTTGGTCAGCCACAGTCCTTCCGTGTTGGCCTGTACCTCCGAGAAATATATACCGAACAAGAGAGGTCCCAGGACGGAGACTTGTGGGACGCCACTTGTAACTGGTTTGGACTCTGACATGACTCCAGCAATTCTAATCATGTGGGTTCTGTCCTTGAGCCAGTTTGCAACCCATCTAGTGACATAGGGGTTTATATTTAAGCTGGTGAGCTTATCTATAATGCCCGAGTGGGGTATTGTATCGAAGGCTTTTGCGAGGTCCTGGTAGGCTGTGTGGACCACTTTTCCCTCGTCAATGGCCTTGGTGACTGTTTCAAAGAAATCAACTAGGTTTAAGAGGCAGGATCTGCCCTTAACAAAGCCAAACTGGGTAGGATCCAGTGTCTGTAGATTCCCAATATCTTTATTTATGAGGTCCATGATGATCCTTTCCATAGCTTTGCAGGCCAAGGTAGTCAGGCTTATGGGGCGATAGTTTCCAGGATCCGTTGAGGCACCAAATTTGTGGAGAGGGACCACTGTTGCTGTACGCCACTCTTTGGGTACATATCTTGTAGTAAGGCTGAGACTTGAACAGTAGTTTTATGTTTGGGTTTAGCTCTTCTTGGAGTTCATGTAGGCCGCAGCCCGGGACTCCGTCTGGTCCCATTGATGCTGTGTTTTTTGCTTTGGAGAGGGCAGCTCTTACCTGAGCATCTGAGATGTCAGGGGGGGCAGCACTCTGCTGGGATAGATATTTGCCCTTTTGGTAAGGGGGGGGGAGAAGTTTACGCTGAACCTGTCAGCTAGGATGTTGGCAATGTTTGTGGGTTCGGTGTATTTTTTGTCATTTTGGACTAATTCTGAGCATATCTGGGAATTCCCACCCAGGTTCCTAACATAACTAAAGAAAGCCTTGTGATTATCCTTAGTGTCCTGTGCAATTTTTCTCTCAAAGCTGGCCTCAGACGATTTTATGAGTGCCCGTAGTTTTTTGCTAATACTGATCAGAGATGCCTTCCCTTTTTGGGATTTTGCTCTATCATGTAGTAGCTTCCTCCTTCTATTATATAGTTTGTTTATGGGTGGGATCCACCAGACAGGACGTCTGCCTTTGGAGGATTTGGTCTTGGTTTTATTTGGGATTGCATGATCCATGCATTCCTGAAGGTGTTCATAGAATGCGTTTATAAGGGATTCTGCAGTCTGGGCCATATTTTCCACAGGCCCGGGGGCTTTGAAGGATTCCACCTCAGTTTTCAGGAGTGTGAAATTTGCTTTAGAGAAGTTTTTCACTGTGGCTTTCAGGGCAGGGGGTGGAGTCGGGATGTGAATATCCAGTGAGATTAGTTTATGGTCTGATCTTACCAGTGAGGGATACACTTCTGGTCTGGAGCATAGAGTCCCCATGTTGATGATGATCAGGTCCAGTTATGTTTTCCCCTCTTGTGGGAGTGGTAACAAGTTGTTCCATAGCATTTGAGTTTATAAATTCTAGGAACCTTTGGGCTAGGGTGTTGGAGCTAGAGTAATGCTCCCAGTCTATGTTTGGGTAGTTGAAGTCGCCCAATATAATGGTGTTTGGAGAGACCTTCATATTTTTCAGTGTTCTCAGGAAGGCCGTGTGGGGTTCCTGGGTTTGGGAGGGTGGTCTGTAGCAGGCTACAAACTGGAAGGCAATTTTACCCACTGTTAGTTGCACATGGATAGTCTCTGATGCTTCGTGCTGTGCCACCAACCTGGAGGTGTGGGTATCTTTGACGAATATCGATACTCCCCCTCCTTTTGTGGTTCGGTCCAAGTTTTGGGGCTGAAAAGCATGGTATGAGGTATAACCTGGTAGTGCTGGGGTGCTCTTGGGAGCCTTGAACCAGGTTTCTGTTACTGCACAAATATCGATGTTCTCCATGCTAAGGAGAGTTTTGAGTGCGTGCATCTTGATGTTTAGACTTCTGGCGTTGAGTAGCATTACTCTTAGTTTCTTATCCCTTGTAATACCTATGGAGGTGGGTTTGTCTTTTGAGCCTTGCCTAAAAAAGGCACTATGGGGGTAGCAAGAGCCTTTGCCAATATCAGAAAGCCTAGGGGTGACAGGTGCAAGCCGTCCCTAGTGAAGCATCGTGGCTTGTTGAGCATGTCATCCCAGGCTGACAGGCTTTGGATCCCCTTTGAATGACACCAATACTTAAGCCAATTGTTGAAATTGATCATCTTGTCTTCATATTGTGGCATCATTCTTGGTGAGGGTAAGATGCTACTCTAGGTCAGGGTCATACCGGCCTGGGATACATGCTCAGACAGCTCCTCTATGTCTCTTTTCATGTAGTCCAGGGAGGCACGTCTGAGGTCATTCACACCAGCATGGACAATGACTGAGTCATATTTGTACTTGCCTTGGAGTGACCTGAGTGCTTGTGTTATGTGGCGGATCCTAGTGCCCAACAGGCAGCTCACCATGACCTTCTCCTTGTTCAGCCTGGTGAACAGGACGTCAGTGTGCTTGACGATAGAGTCACCTATTACAAGTGAATCAGGTGTGTTGTTTAGCCTTAAGGACTGTGACTGTTCGGCACACTGGCTTTGTGAGCTATGTGTTGCACGTGTTTTGTTTTGGGTTCGCGGTTGCTTGGGTGTCTGCTTTGGTGGTCTCTGCTGCTTAGCCAGATTTTTATTTAGAGCTTCTGAGTATGTTTTTGTGTGTTTATGTGTTTGGTTTTCTGTAGTGGTAGGTCTATGTGAGACTGGAATTGTAGTGAGTGTGGTTTCCTTCTCCTCCTGACTGGTTTCGCCAGTACTGAGTTGAGAGAGCTTATCCTCCAGTATGGCTATATGGTTGCATCTCTCACATGTGTTGGAATTTGTTGGGAGGAGGAGAGGGTTGTCTGTGTACATGAGGCAGTTGTAACATTGCCTCAAGATTCCCAGATTCACCAGCTGGACCGGAGAGGAGATTGACAACTGACCTTTGCACATGCTAGAATAGTACTGGGAATTCCTTTATAATTGAAAAAAGGGCCAATGGGGAACAAGGTACTCAAGGGGAGTTTGTGAGGGTGTAGTGATTTTAATATTTTAGTGCTGACTTATATAATTGCTTTAGTGAGCAAGTGCCAGGTATCTTAAATGCAATGTGTTACAGGTAACTTAAATGCAAAAATGACAAACAGTAACTTTCTTTCAAGTGAAACAAGGAAATAGTTACAGTAAGCAATGCAGATATCACTAGGGATCCACAGAAGCGCTGAAAAGCTGCATTTTAGGTGGAATTAGCATTTAAGGAAAATAACAAGCAAACAAACAACAAGCATACAAACAAAGCTAGATTCAGCAACTGCTCTGAAGCCCAAGTGCTTAATCCAAAAGACTTAGAATGATAGCTACACTTTAATCAAGTTACTACCACGCAGTAATAAATATAATTGAATACTTTAAAGAATGCCTGGATTAGTGCTCAAGTTATACAAACAAAGCTAGATTCAGCAGGCCTGGATCTAGTCTATGCTACAGCAAACAAGGTGCACCAATTTCAGTAAGAAGCAGTTCAAATATGCAGGCACTATAAGTCTTTAACCAGAAATTCCCAGCTCAGAAGGGCAGAGTCCAGCCTCTCCTCCCACAAGAGTGCAGACCACGAACCCTTTTAATATAAAATAACTGGCCTGAAGCCCAAGTGCTTAAACCAGAATTAATACACTTTTTAGAATAACAGACACTGAGCCCTCAATCAGCAGTTCCCAACTTAGAAGGATGTAAGCTACCTGTCCTGCCACCACAGTGCAGGCCGCAAACTTTCCTAATGTAAAACAACTGGTCTGAAGCCCAAGTGCTTAATCCAAAAGACTTAGAATGATAGCTACACTTTAATCAAGTTGCTACCAAGCAGTAATAAATACAATTGAATACTTTAAAGAATGCCTGGATTAGTGCTTAAGTTATACAAACAAAGCTAGATTCAGCAAGCCTGGATCTAGTCTATGCTACAGCAAACAAGGTGTACCAATTTCAGTAAGAAGCAGTTTAAATATGCAGGCACTATAAGCCTTTAACCATAAATTCTCAGCTCAGAAGGGCATAGTCCAGCCTCTCCTCCCACAAGAGTGCAGACCACAAACCCTTTTAATGTAAAATAACTGGCCTGAAGCCCAAGTGCTTCAACCAGAATTAATACACTTTTAGAATAACAGACACTGAGCCCTCAATCAGCAGTTCCCAACTTAGAAGGATGTAAGCTACCTGTTCTGCCACTACAGTGCGGACCACAAACCTTCTTAATGTAAAACAACTGGTCTGAAGCCCAAGTGCTTAAACTAAAAGGCTTAGAATGAGTTACACCAAGCAGTAATAAATACAACTGAGTACTTTTAAGATGACGCAAATGCAAAATAAAGTAGGAAGAAACACAAATACAGTAAAAGCAGATAATTTTTTTTTTTTTTGAGTGAGCAAATGAGATGGGCCCAGGAGTTGCAGAACAGAAACAAGTGCAAATGCAAGCCTTCAAATCAGAAAGTTGAGAGAGATGGAAGACCGCCCAAATGGCCAATAACTACAAATTCTGGGTCAGAACCACTCCTTATGTGATAGACAGGTTACCTAGTGCTTACCACTCCCACTGATGAGCTAGAAGGCTTCCCTCCAACACAGAAAGGCTTGAGGGGCTCAGTAGCTTACAAATAGTCCTGGATACAGCAAATCTGTATCTGGAACACTAATTACAGGAAAGGTAGGAAACAGGCTTACATTTTTTTTTTTCAGAAAAGTTGTAGTAGTAATGACTGTATATTTACACAATGAAAGGTGTATTACGGACCTGTTTCTGTTTCTGTTTCAGGATTCTGTTGGGGACACCTATGGATACACAGTGGCAATAAAGCCATAGATGTTACAGCACAGGATAGAATGTCAACACAGAAGGAATATGTCCTCAGCAAGGTACAGCACTATAGGTGCATGGCTCCATAGGTCCATATGTGTATAACAAGCTAACAAGGACAATGGCATCATTCAGCATTCTCATGCATCTTTAATCTGTGATAGGTTTGGTAGGTTTGATACCCTTGATAAGTGTCACCAGGGTTTTGGGAGCTAACACATCTACAAGCTGTGGTACTGGAGATCACCCATCTACAAATTTCCTGTTTCCAGTACAGACATTTGTCTGACAACAGCTATGATTGTCTTATTCTGCATCCCATGGTGTAACCTGGACATGACATGTGTCACAGCAGATGTGTGCTTCATATCCATGAGGGGCCTGTTACATTTAGGGTGTACTGTCTGTAATACATGCTTGCGTCTCCAGCATGTACTATTTATACCACAGTGATAGTGTAGTTTTGTAAGACAGGTAAGACATGCATTAATCCTGTCATGGATATGCAGGAGGTACACAGTGAGATCTGACACCTCCCTGTATGGCAGCCATACACATCTCCTCCAAAGCATTTATGAGACAGACTACACATGTATGGCCTTGACACGGACTCCATAGGGCATGTTATCTGCAATGTGTATTGCTGTACCATGGAACCTGTGTGGCTGCTACAATTGTAAGATATGCCTGTGTAGTGACATAGCAAGGGTGCCATTGTACACAGTGATAAGTGTGATGAGTGCAACATTCAGTATGGCAATGTCAGTCTGGGAGTTACATCACAGGCATTTCTGTTTAGGTTGTGCAACATTGACTGCATCCTCAAATCTTACCAACCAGTGAAAGTCAAAGGCTACATTATTCTCTATTTCCATAAGTCCATGAGTAATGGCTCAACTGTGTGTAGAATCTACTATATATCCCAGGGATGGATGACTTTCCAAAGGATAGCATTGTGCAGCTGTTGGCATTTAACATTTGTCAGTGGCTCAGACAGCAACAGAATGTGTGTCTCAGGCCATCCAGAATAACTGTTGTTTCTGTGTGGGATTCAGTGACAGTTCGTGATATGCAATCACCTGCTAATATAGTCAGTCAAAGGGCACTGACAGTGTCTGTGACTGCAGAGAAGGAATGGCTAGAAGGGGTACACCATCAATGATGTCTGGGAAAATCCACTGTTGACTGGAGTCAATGCAGCATAGGTGTCACAATGCTATCTTCCCAGATTATGACTTTCAGACACTTATCTATTCACCAGCTGAAAAACACTCTGTAGATAACCTACACAGTTTTCAGCAAGACCTTCTGGCTTAATATTGTCAAACACCTTGTCAGGCCATGGTAGGTAGAGTGAGTTATATCCCCATTATTCATTGCATAGTATAACTCTGAATGGATCCACCAGTTAGAGTTGTATTAGTGCTCATGTCTGTGCTAACTCCTTTCATGACATTTCATCTCACATGACTCAGAGATCTGGGGACACTGCTTGGCACTACATGCTAGTTGTCCTTTGTGCAACTAAGTATTGCAGTTCCTTCCAGCATGTTCCAAGAAGAGAGTCATCCAAGGTGTCATACAGAGTGCAGAGAAACACGTTAGAGAAGTGTAATATATATAACCTTTGAAAGTAGGGTGGGGGTTTTACACAGGTATTCTGCAGTTGGACACTACCCAAGTGGTGTGTGCTGGAAGGACACAATTACCTTGTGAAGACTGTGTTAGGCATGGGAGTCCATAGAATTGCTGGTGCCTGGCAACTACTAATGCTGGTCTCTCAGGACACCACTCTCACATTGGTTCATAGGTTCATAGGTAGGCACTAGGCTATTGGTCCTAGGGCCTATATAAGCCTAGCCAAAAAGGTACCCTGGCTTTTGCCACCCAAGAAAATTATTTTCCTGTGCCCCTGTCAAGCAGAGCCAAAGAAGTGATCCCTGGGGTGAATTTCCTATCATCCATCCAATCACAAGATTTTTCTTGAAGAGTGCTAATGAGGACCTTTGTTTGATATAGAGAGGTAGTTTGTTCCAGAGTATGGGAAGTCTCTGGGACAGGACTCTATCCCTCCAGCATGTTCTGTTTATTGTGGTGACAAGGTTTAGGTCCATAGAGTGTGCAGCTTGGAGAGATTAGGGTTTCTTTAAGTGGAGCATGTCCAACAGCTCTGGGTATGACATAACTTTGTATGTTAGGCAGAGATCACCTCTGAGTAGGCGATATGCGACAGAGTAAAGCTGGAGTTTTTTTAGACGGTCTGCATAGGGCATCTGTTTGAGGCCAGTAATCCTCTTTGTGAGGTATTTCTGTAGCCTTTCTAGCTGTTGTAGATGTCTTGCGAGGTACATACCAAAAGGGGCGTTGTATTCTATAATGGGTCTAATGAGTGATGAGTAGAGGGGAACAATGACCTCTTTTTTCCTGGATGAGAAACCTTTTGTGATGAGGTGGGCTATGTAGAAGGATTTCCTGACTACTGTGGTGATGAGATTATCAAAGGAGAGACTACTGTCCACCTGTATCCCAAGGTCTCTTATCACACTTTTGGTGTTACGTAGACTACCGCCTATGTGGTAGTTCATGGGTACAGAGTTTTTACCAAAAGGGATGACAATGCACTTTTTGGTATTTAGCTTGAGGCCATGGCTTTGATACCAGGCATCTGTCTCAGTGAGGCCCTTTTGTAGGAAGTCTACATCATTAGGAGTTTCGATTATGGCTCCTAGTTTGCATTCATCTGCGAACTTCGTTAGCCAAAGACCTTCTGTGTTAGCCTGTACTTCTGAGATGTAGATACCAAACAGGAGAGGACCCAGGACTGAACCCTGTGGTACTTCACTTGTCACTGGTCTGAAGTTGGATTTGAAGTCTACTACTTTCACAGTGTGGGTTCTGTCAGTGAGACAGTTGGCAACCCATCTTGTGACATAGGGATTTATACCTAGTTTAGTGACTTTATCTATAATTCCAGAGTGGTGGATGGTGTCGAAAGCCTTGACGAAATCTAGATAGGCTGTGTGAAGTCTATCAGGTTTAGAAGACATGCTCTGCCTTTTACAAACCCGAACTGGGTGGGGTCCAGAGTTTGGAGATTACCAATGTCATGGTTTATAAGTTCTGTGATGATACATTCCATAGCCTTGCAGACCAGGCTCATCAGGCTAATGGGGTGGTATTTCCCGAGGTTTCTGGTGACTCCCCCTTTGTGGAGTGGGATAACTGTCACTGTGCACCATTCAGTGGGCCCAAAGCCTGAGGTGAGGCTATGATTGAACATGGTACTTAGGTGGTGTGCCAGTTCATTCTGTAGTTCGTGTAGAACTCAGCCTGTGATGTTGTCAGGTTCCATGGATACTGTATTCCTGGCTTTGGAGAGTGTGGCTTTTATCTGTGCAACCATGATTACAGGAACTTTGCATTCTTCCAGTATAGAGATGGGCCTTTTAGAGGGTGGGAGGGGGATAAAGTTAGCACTGAACCTATCTGCCAGGATGTTGGCAATATCAGTTGGTTCTGTATAGTTAGTGCCATTGTGATGTAACATAGAGCAGATCTGAGTGTTGCCATTGAGATTCTTGACATAGCTATAGAATGCTTTGTGATTGTCTTTAGAATCAATGGCAATTTTTTTTTCGTAACTAGCTTTGGAGGATTTTATGAGGGATCATAACTTTTTACTGAGGTTGACCAGCAAGTTCTTCCAATCATGGGATTTTACTCTTTTTTGCAACAGTTTCTTTCTTCTCTTGTAGAGTTTGCTTATGGCAGGAGACCACCAGATTGGCTTCCCTTTTTTGGAGGATAGCATCTTGGTTCTGTTAGGGATTGCATGATCCATGCACTTGTGTAAGTGCTTATAAAGTGCATTTGTGTAGGATTCAGCAGTCATGCCTCTATTGTCCATCTGCATGGGTGTCGTGAAGTTTGCCACTTCTGTCTTAAGAAGCGTGAAGTTGGCTTTGGAGAAATATGTTATGGTGGTTTCCCTAATGGGGGCTGGGGGTGGGATGTGGATGTCTAGGGTGATTAGCTTGTGGTCGGATCTGACCAGCAAGGAATTGACCTTTGGTGTGGAACACTGGTTGCCCATGTTGGTAATGACCAGGTCTAGGATATTGCTGCCCCTGGTTGGGGTGTGGATAAGTTGATCCAAGGCACTGGAATTTATGAACTCCAGAAAACATTGAACAAAACAGTTGGTACATGAGTAGTTTTCACAATTAAAGGTGGGGTAGTTGAAATCACCCATTATTTGGGTGTTAGGTTGTACTCTAATATTTTCCAGAGTATCAAGAAATGAGGAGTGGGAATCGTGGGGCATGGTGGGGGATCTGTAGCAAATTACAATTTGGATTGCGGTCTTACCCTGAGTTAGTTGCACTTGGATAATCTCGGATGCATTATGCTGAGAACCTAGCCTGGAGGTGTGGATATCCTTAATGAATATGGACACGCCTCTGCCTTTAGTGTTTCAGTCCAGGTTAGGTGGCCAAACGGTTTGGTATGAATTATAGCCTTGTAATGCAGCGGTGCTCTCTGGAGTCTTGAACCAGGTCTCTGTCACTGTACAGATGTCGATAGGATACCATGCTCTGATATGTTTTCTGTCATCACATGCAAAACATTACTATGAAGCCCATGATGACAAGAGGACACAGCCTGTTTGTTCATTTACATAGCTTTCCCACATCACGAAAGGCTCTGCAGGCTTCACATACCATTTTGCAAGTAGATACCTTGATTAGCAACCTGGCCAATCAGTTGGCTTTTGCATGTGTTATCCCATCTTTTCCAGGGTTGGTAGTATGTCACTAGGGAACTGACAAGAGGGTGATTAATAGCACTGCTGTAGTGCCACAATATAATGTACAACGTCCATTGACATTGATGTCAAATTGCTGTAAAAATCAGCACACTGGTGATGAACTATCATAGGTGACAGCTTTACAGCTCATCATACATCCTGTCCTTCAACAGATGACTGGTGGATATCTGCATGACATGGCTGTGATGTCTACTGCAGTGGATGGCCACCTTTGGCCAATGTGTGTCCACCTGCCATATGTCCTAGGCATGTCATATTGTATAGTTATTTACCCAGTGTGTTCCCACATCATGTCACACAAGAAATCATGTGCTTTCTAGGTGCTTGACAGGCATCGTCCACTTGCGAGGCCAACACAATGTCAGCAAAGTTGAACAAGACGTCTATGCATGGATTGTGTGCCTACAAACACTGTATATCAGGCTGTCAACCTCAAGGGTGTGGCAGCATGACCCTACCTTTGCTGGATCTGTTGCTGAGATGTTGGGACTGTCCTCACCTCTCTACTCCTATGACACACAAACACAATGTGTGACAGATGTGCTGCATTTCAAATCTTGCTGCCATGGTGTCTCCAACATGAGTCATTACATATGGCAATGAGCATTTTGCCAACATGCACAGCTCACATCTTGCACCATCTACACCCACATCACACACACCTGCAGGTGTGCATCTCCTTACCAGACACATTGCTAAACAGACACCTGAGAATCCCTGTCTCTGGAGTGCAAAGTACACATAATACTACATGCACCACTCTCTCACTGGGCAAACACCCAAGGCAAAATACAAAATTACACCTCTTAGTCAGAGGTGGTTACATTGTAAGGCACATTTATGTCTGTGTCAAGTGAGTACATATGGGAAAGATCACAGTTAGCTGTCTGTGGGTTGACACAATAGGCTTTACCACATATTGCTGCAAATCAAGGGATATTAGTTAACATAATGTTGACATCATAGTTCCTGCAGGTGTGTACAACTAGGGGCATGCATCATCGGCCTGAATGTAAACACATGACTGTGCTTAGCCAGTCTCTGTCTCTCATGGGTATGCATAGCTTTCGGGTACAGTTGACCCTCACCAAGGATGATGGCTCCATACACATGGAAATTGATGGAAGTCAATAATTACCTTTGCGTGTTGTGTCTTTGTCAGGGCATCTACTACATATCTGCCTGGATTGCCTTGCTCAAAAGACATCAATACTTCACCAGTGATGGAGTTCATCTCTCACCCCTGAGATTTGGAGTAACACCCACTGCTACTGACACCCTCACAATGCATCTTAGATACACTGTTCAGGGAAGAGTTGGCAATGAGAACACTATCTTTATACAACATCATGGTTATGCTGCTAAACTGTGGAGATGACAACACTGAACCCCACTCTGTGGAATATTTCCCCACCCTGGATTATGCAGACATTTGTGCAGTCAAGGACATCTGGTTCAAGGTTGTGGACATCATCACAACCATACCGGACTACACATTCATCCACATCTTCACAGCTCAAAATGACAGTGTTCAAGGTAATGCAGGTGGTGTATATATACTCATTAAGGACAAATACACATCTAGATTTTGTGAAACACTATGATGTTTCAGAGACACTGCAGGTGCCATTCAGTACTGGAAAGGCACATAATCAAGCAATAGCTGTCTACATAAATCCAGACACCCATTGTGCATATGTGTATGTATGTGTGTATATCAAGATATAGCAATACACCATAGTGTGGGGTAGCATTATGTGACCACCAGCTGTGTTGCTTAATCATGCTGCAGCTCACTTGCTCAAAGTTTAGTCTATGCCCTTAAGTACAGTGTTCTGGAGCAGTGCTGTGACATCCCCCAAGGGGGACCAATGTATTGCACCATGTGTTTACCAGTATGTGTGACCAATGCAGCCCCCCCAAATGTAAGGTCCTCCCTGCTGGGATCTGTCCACAGATCAGTGTCATTAAAACTACCAGTACTAGCCACCCCTTGCAGACAGTGCAGTCATATTTCAACAAAGCCGTTTAATACCACCTGTGGGATGGTTTACACAGTTTGACTGCACCTCCCTCCTCTGATGGGACAGGCAAGTATGTAGAGTTCTATTCCTATGCATTATGCCAGCAGCATTACAACTGCATGAATTCAGCTGTACCTGACAGGAGGAACACAGGCTCCTCATGGCACAGCAAACCTGGCTTGTGGACAACTGCCATTATCAGGCTGTACAATAAGAGCTGGACATTGCTGCATGACAGTTGGGGTGAAGTTGCCTCCACCTAAAATGGAGGCACAATCTCCTCAGCTAAAACAATCACATATTGTTGTTGTGATGTTGTGTAGACACAGTAAGTAACAAAATTAGCCACCCACACAAACCAGATCCACAAGCACAGTGTAGTTACACGTGTAACCTCAAAGGTCAGGCCCAGATTGTCAGTGAACTTATACATAATGATGCCATATGGAATAGGTCTGTATTCATAGCTAACCTGTAGTCTCTCATATTCTGTGTCAACTTCACTCCCCTGTCCCCACCACATATAATGCATGACATTCTTACAACCTGTCCCATAACTTCCATATCTACAGAGCAGGTTGTAAATGGCCTCTATATAGTGGAAACACATCTATTGGAGATGCTAACATTCCAGGCTGCATCCTACATAGGATCTGTCATGGATTACTAATGCCACTGGCAACATCTTGCAGTCATACTGAAAACACTGTCTCGATGCCAGCTGACTGGACAACGGCAACTGTTATATCCTTGCACAGAGGTGGTGTGTGCACTGACCACCAGAACTATATACCTCTTTGTCTGAGTATCCATATCTGTATAGCAGTAGGGGCAATCATCATGGAGCTAATCAGCACACATATATGTGATCTACACACAGTTGACTGTACACATTTTAGATGTCTGACATGGGGATCATGACTGTTAAATGGGGTGGACATTTCCGAGGCAGTCACCAAGGACCTGGGTGAAGGGACATCAGGGCGTAAAACCCCTGGTATGAGCTAAGCCATCTGACTATATCCCCCAGTCAGGCTTCATTTACAAAGCACCCACTTAGAAATCCATTGTAATATCATTGTAGGGGTCACTTATTGGCCCATTGATGACACACATACTCAACATAGGGAAATCTGCCTCCAATAGCTGATCTGTAAGCAGTAGTATTCAACAGGCTCAGTCCTGGGTTCTACACTGCTTGGAATCCATTTAATCATGATACAAGTGAATACTGACTGTCTGTGGCTAGCAATGTTGGCTGATGCCTGCAAACTATGAGCACTCATGGAATCTGTGAGTTATGGCAATATCCTACAAGATGGGATTGATAAACAAATGCATGTTGACATAGTACTGGCCATTAACTCCATGCACATAAAAAAGTAGCATCATTCATATCACTAGCACCTATGTGCCTGGTAAGCAGCACATCAGTTGCAACATGTGATGTACATACACAGGGGTAAAAGAACTGGCCACACAGGTTTACACCTAATGTGCCTGAGATCAGTGGTATGATTGGAATCATATGTCATAACTGACATACTCATAACCTCTATCTACTCTTCCCTCAGCATACCAATATCTAAGTGCAATGGCCATTTGGTAATGGACCATTCCAAGCAGTACTGGCACTTGCACCCAACAATATGGTCCCTCACAAGGGAACTTCACATTTGCAGCATGTGTTCAATGGGGATTGGCTGAAATGAGTGTCACTGTAGCCTGTGGCATATAGACTACTCAGAGCTGATCTCTGCCTTGCTTATGGGGCAATGTGCGACTGTGCTTGATTATAAATGCTGCATATCTGTAGGTGGCATAGTACATTGATTAATCACTCTACCCTAAGGACATTAACCTAGTATGTGACATTAGTAATACATGCTGGTGGGAGTCATTTGTCTAGCAGACTTTAACCCACCTTTGAAATGGAACCCTGGCTAATGGCAAGCAGAGCATCTCAGTGCACCTCAGCACATGCCATCTGTAAGATTGGCTGGGTGACCATAATTTCACCACAAAGCTTCTGCCTGTGTCCTTCTTGGACTGGGCCAATATGTGCTGATCATGTAAATAAGGGTATACAGTTGTGTATGATCATGATGGCTGTATGGCCATTATGCTAATGAAGTTAAAATATCCTATGGTTCCATAAGCTGATGTAAATTGCTCTAACAGTTACACACACAAACATGGCTACATTGAGGATAACACCACTTCCATTTACTGCTTACAGGACATGACACGGCACACACATAGTGCAAGTTGGCTGTATGTAGAGTAGAACACCTACCTATGTAATGGTACACTCTACAGATCATAATACGTAATGCACAAAACACATGTCATGTCTGATAGTACTATCAATTTAGGACATACGCTTGATGATATCAGCAAGCCTAGTTGTAGTCAGGCATTTGGAGGGCCACATTACCTGCTACAAATAAAAAATAAAAAAAGTGCCTCTTTCTAAGTTACTGAGTTGATCATATTCATCCCATATGGACATACACACACACACATATCAAGTGGCCTGGAGTAAGATTAGAACTCCTCCCTATCTAGCCATACATACTATAGATCACAATACTTATCGTGTGCCCCACGCCTTAAGTCAGATGTTAGAATGGCAGCTGGTAGTCTTAAGGTTGATGACATCATCAGTCCTTATAAAAGAGGGCAGTTTAGAAGCTAGCAGCAATGTACAGGCTGGTTATTGGCTCTGTGGCACAATGGATAGCACATTGTACTTCTTGTAAAATGGTAAAAGGCATAACCAGTGCAGTTTGATAATCACCGAAGGTTTCTCAGTTGTTGAGCAGGGAGATGTACACACACACACACACACACACACACACACACACACACACACACTCCAAGTGGCCTGCAGTGAAATGAAAACCACTACTTATTTACTCTTACACACTATAGATCATCATACTTATAGCATGCATCATGGCTTGTCAGATGCTATAATGGCTGCTAGTAATCTTAAAGTAGAAGACATTATCAGGCCTTGTAGAAGAGGGAAGTTTGGAAGCCAGCAGCAAATTAAAGGGCCAAAAAGTGCATATTCATTGCAGTTTGATAGCCTATGAAGGTTTCTCAGTTGTTTGGCAGGGAGATACACACAAACACACCCACATGCACCAAGTGTCTTGGAGTGAGATTAGAATCCCTAACTATCTAGTCTTACACACTGTAGATCACAGTACTTATCACATATGCCACAGCTGATGTCTGCTATATATATATGATTCAGTGGCAGCTGGTGACTTCAAATTAAAGGGGGGCTGCAGGAGACAACTGGATGGGTGGGCCAATGGGAAGGGGTGTGGCGAACTAGAAAGGGGTGAAGCTATGCTCCAAACCACAACAACTGGAACTTTAATTAAATACGCTGCCTTGGGTGCCAAACTGTCATTACAAGAGTCTAAACAAGACAAAATGAAGTGTTGAAGAAAAAAATATTTCAATACATTGGCTACATGACAGGTTACTTAATATCTAGATGGAAACACAAAGGTTGTGTGGCATGAAAAAATAAATTACTTTTTGGTTCATAGGTTCATAGGTAGGTAGTAGGCTATCTGTCCGAAGGGATTTATAAGCCTAGCTGGAATGTGTTGGCTTTCGCCGCTCCCTTAGATTAGTTCCCTGTGCCACTGTCCAACAGAGCCATTAAAGTGATCCCTGGGGTAAACCTTCTATTTCCCATCCACTCGTCAATATTTGTCTTGAAGAGGGTTAGGGAGGAGCTCTGCCTAATGTAGATTGGAATCTTGTTCCAGAGCATGGGAAGTCTCTGGGACAGGAATCTATCCCTCCAGCACATCCTATTTATTATTGTGGTGAGGTTTAGATCCCTGGAGCGTGTGTCTCGACGGGATATGGTTTTCTTTAGGTGGAGCATGTCCATCAATTCAGGGCTGGACACGGCCTTGTATGTCAGGCAGAGATCACCTCTGAGTAGGCGGTATGCAACCGAGTACAGCTGGAGTTTCTTCAGTTGAGCTGCATAGGGCATCTGCTTGAGGCCACTGATCCTCTTGATGAGGAACTTCTGTGGTCTTTCCAGTTGTTGCAGGTGTCTTGTAAGGTACATCCCAAATGGGGCATTGTACTCTATGATGGGTCTGATGAGTGATACATAGAGGGGCCCAATGACCTCTTTCGATCTGGATGCAAACCCTTTTCTGATTAGGCGGGCCACATAGAAGAATTTTCTAACCACTTTGGCAATGTGATTATCAAAGGAGAGCTTGCTATCTACTTGGGTCCCTAGATCCCTTGTTATGTCTTCCATATTTAGGGGCAGCCACCTATGTGGTAGTTTGTGGGTACTTTGTTTTTTCCAAAGGGGATGACTATGCACTTTTTGGCATTTAGCTTGAGGCCATGGTTTTGACACCAGGTATCTGTCTCAGTGAGACCCTTTTGGAGGATGTATGTGTCAGCCAGAGAGTCAATTATAGCCCCTAGTTTGCAGTCGTCTGTGA
The DNA here is from genome assembly GCF_019279795.1 of Protopterus annectens. Lineage (NCBI taxonomy): Eukaryota > Metazoa > Chordata > Ceratodontiformes > Protopteridae > Protopterus > Protopterus annectens. Next base: position 754,763,941 of record NC_056732.1, on the reverse strand, counting down.
ACATGGTCAGCCATAGTCCTCCTGTGCTTGCCTGTACCTCTAAGAAGTATATGCTGAACAAGAGGGGTCCTATGACTGAGCCCTGAGGAACGCCACTTGTAACCGGTTTAGAGTCAGACCTAGCTCCTGCAACTCTTACCATGTGGGTTCTGGCCATGAGCCAGTTGGCAAACCATCTCGTGACGTAGGGGTTTATGTTCAGGTTGGTAAGTTTGTCTATAATACCTGACTGGCAATTGGTGTTAAAGGCCTTTGCGAGGTCTAGGTAGGCTGTGTGGACCACCTTTCCCTCGTCTATAGCCTTGGTAAATGTCTCAAAGAAGTCCACCAGGTTTAGGAGGCATGATCTGCCCTTAAAAAAGCTGAACTGGGTAGGGTCCAGTGTTTGGTGGTTTCCAATGTCTCTGTTAATGAGATCCATGATGATGCTCTCCATAGCTTTGCAGACCAAGATAGTCAGGCTTATAGGGCAATAGTTCCTGGGGTCCGTTGTGGCTCCACCTTTGTGGAGCAGAATAATCGTTGCTGTGCACCCCTCTGTGGGCATGTAGACTGTGGAAAGGCTGAGTTTAAATAGTGTGTTTAGGTGAGGGGTTAGTTCATCTTTGAGCTCATGTATGACACAGCCTGGGACACCATTCGGTCCCATTGATGCTGTGTTTTTGGCTTTGGAGAGAGCTGTTTTAACCTGAGTGTCTGTGATTTCAGGAGCACTACATTAGTTTGGTATAGTTATGGGCCCTTTTGGGGGTGAGGGTGGTTGAAGTTTGCACTGAACCTGTCTGCCAGGATGTTGGCTATATTGGTCAGTTCAGTGTATTTTGTAGCATTCTGCACTAACTTTGAGCAGATCTGAGAATTGCCACTTAGATTCTTGACATAACTAAAGAATGCCTTGTGGTTATCCTTGGAGTCCATGGCAATTTTTCTTTTGAAGCTAGCCTTGGATGATTTTATGAGGGAACATAGTTTCTTGTTGATACCGATCAGGGATGTCTTCCCTTCTTGAGATTTGACTCTTTTCTGTACTAGTTTCCTCCTTCTATTGTATAGCTTGTTTATGGCAGGGGTCCACCAGACTGGTTTCCTTTTCTTGGAGGAGTTAGTCTTGGTTTTGTTTGAGATAGCACCATCCATGCATTTTTGTAGGTGCCCATAGAGTGCATTAGTAAAGGATTTTGCAGTTTGCACAGCATTATCCTTTAGCATGGGGGCTTTGAAACTTCCCACCTTGGTCTTAAGTAACGTGAAGTTTGCTTTTCAAAAGTTTTTCATGGTGGTTTCTTTGACTAGGGGTGGTGGCGGAATGTGTATATCCAAAGTGATTATGGTCAGAGCTAACCAGTGAGGGGGTCGCCCATGTTGATGATGACCAGGTCCAATATGTTGTCACCTCTGGTGGGGGTGCTGGCCAGTTGATCCAGGGCGTTTGAGTTTATAAATTCTAGGAAATGTTGGGCAAGGGAGTTCGTACTTGACTAGTTCTCCCAGTTAATGTTTGGGTAATTGAAATCACCCAATATCAGGGTGATTGATAGGACCTTTATGTTTCCCAGTGTTTCCAGGAATGCATAGTGGTGGTCCTGGGACATGGCGGGTGATCTGTAGCAAGCTATAATTTGAATAGCAGTTTTTTCCATTGTTAGTTGCACGTGGATGATCTCTGAAGCATAGTGCTGTGCCACTAACTTGGAGGTGTGGGTATCCTTGATGAATATGGATACTCCCCTGCCTTTTGTATTTTGGTCCGGGTTTTGTGGCCAAAATGTATGGTATGAGTTGTAGCCTGGTAGTGCTGGGGTGCTCTCTGGAGCATTAAACCAGGTTTCTGTTACTGCACATATACCGATTTTCTCCATACTGAGTAGTGCCTCGAGTGCGTGCATTTTGAGGTTTAGACTTCTGGCATTGAGCAGCATTACCCTCAGTTTTTTTGGTCATTACTGGAATTCCAGTCAAAATCAAGTATAAAAAACAACAACCTCAGAGCAAGAAATCTGGACAAAGCCATAAACAGAAGTGGAACACAGGCCCCGAAATAAGGACTTTTTTTAAAATATTGCTCTTATAAACTTAGAAAGATAATAGAATAGTAGTAGGTCTTGCATTAGTATGAATTTTCTGGAGGGTATGAAATCTGAAACTCAAATGTCTACCATTATTTTCTAACTTTAATCTTTAAAGATTTGCCACTAATTTGCCAGAAAACCACAATTGTATGAAAAACTGACCAAAAATGCGATGCAAAAAATTAAATTGCCACACAATACAGCTGGGAACCTGTCAAAGAAGGACACCTTTTTAATATTAGTACTGCTAACTTGAGCAGTTGACAAAATAAGAGAATCTACATGCATTTCTGAAATAAAAGTAATCTATAACTCTGATCATTACAGTTATTTGTAATTGTAAACCCTCCATGTTTTCTTCCAAAATTGTCATTTTGTGGAGGGATTATTAGGGGAGAGCAACATTTTGAGCCAAAATTGGGGACAGTTGAGAGGTTTGGATATTTCTAATTCTATAAAGCGATTTATTTGCAAATACCTCTCAACCTCTTAATGCAGGAAGTCTAGACAAGGCCAAATATATTGGGGGAACAGTCAAACAGTACTAAAAATTGCTCTTGTATAAACTTAAGACAGTTGATAGAATAACAGGTCTTGCTTTAGCATGTATTTTTCTGAAGGTTATGACATCTGAAACAATGGCAAGGATTCACGGAGGCTGCAGTTAAACGGAGTGATGTCAGCATGCTCTGCGTATTCATGAGAGCATGCTGAATCACACCTAAGGCAAACACGGTCCATGTAAGACAGTAGGGGGCGTGTCCGTAGGCCAAGCCCTGCAAGCGGACATGCCCTGAGAAGAGTAAAAGTGCCCAAAGTAAACACCCATGACAGAGTCCATGGAAATGTGAATAAACAAAACACAACACATGCCCCCACAGACTATGAACATAAAATGTACAAATGAACATCTTATAATTTTCTTTTAAATTGTAAAGATGTTTTCCCGTGAGTGCGCTCATTTGCTCGGGCATGCCCATAGTGCAGCCACAGTTATCAGTCAGTGGGAAAGCATATAAGAACTAAATATGCAAAGTAAGCCAAAAAACAGTAGCGTAGTGGTAGAGACATCGGCTGAAGAGCAGGCATCCATGGTTCGAGCCCCCACAACATCAATTTTATTTTTAGTAAAATAAGCACAAAACAAGTCCCTGACAAATATGTACACATATAAAATCACAATTTATGTAAAATATAATGAAATAGTCCATTTATTTTGAAGAAATGTGAGGTAACAAAACAATAGAAAATGCCAGATGTGCCTATAGCTGAGCTACAGTTTAACAAGGTGAGTGCATCTGCCCGTAGCTGAGCAGTGGTTTAACAGGTGCAAAATGAGTGCCCGTAGCTGAGCAGTGGTTTAACATGTGCAAAATGAGTGCCCATAGCTGAGCAGTGGTTTCACACGCTAAAACTGTGTGACCCTAGCTGAGCTGAGCGTAATATGCGTGCTGACAGCCAAATGAGGCGTAAACCAGTGCACCCCATTTGCGTGGAGCTGTGCACCGCTCTAACAAGCTAACCGGCGGGCAACGTTGAGCAAGCTGTAACAACACTGCCTTTACACAGACACACCCCCTAGCCTGTCTAGACAGTCATAAAATATAAAAAGCAGTGGCCAGGTATGAACCCAGGATGCACCATAGTCAAGGTACTGAACCACAAAGCCACGACAACTGTACTCAGAAATGCAGTAATAGCAAATATATAGGAATGAATAGAAAGTGGAGCATGACAAAGCAGGTTTTGTGAAGTGGATACAATTCCAAAATGGCCAATCACAGATAAGTGCGGGAAAAACGGCATATATAAGCCCCATAGGCGGGAATACACAGCATAAACGATTGTAGAACTGACTTGCAGCCAGAATGTCAGGTGTAGGTGAAGGTAGTTGCTTTCCAGCACATAGGTGGGGCGTTGAGGAGTCCAGATACATGGTATGGCTCCTAGTCCACAATCATGAGGCCCAACTCATGCAGGGCCAGGTCCTGTGGGGAGCATATAGGGCTGAGGCATGAGACCGGTTGGCTCATGATCTCACCAGTGCCAGAGGGATTCCAAGGACTAGTGAGCAGGTCCATCACCACCATGCGGACCTGAAGAGACGCAAGCAGGACCAATTGAACCTTTGGATACAGGAGGCCCGGCAAATGCCCAACGCCCCACTACTGAGTAAGTTACATTTAATTATGTATGTAAGAAATTAAATTAGCTGATATTATGGAGATGTGTATTCCAATATTACTTCATTTATATTACAGCTGCAGGTGTCCGTTCTGTGAACCGCAGAGCCTATGGCGATAGGCTGGTGCGGTTGCGCCACCAGGCAGGTCAGTAATCCACTCCCAGTAACTGTAAAGAAATATCAAAGTATGACAGTTAGCAAAAGAGTGCAGTGTAGTCACTAAGTAATAAAATGTGCAAGTAACAGTGTAAAAGTGTTTGCAAGTATTGCTTGATTAAAAAAGTGTGTTGCAGTCTGTAATCCAAACAGAAAAATGAAAATGCCTGAAATAAAGTCTGAAATAAAGATGCCCCACCTGTAATATAATAGTACACAACCTGCAGCAGGCTGAAAAGTACAGCTGCAGAAGATGAGCAAATCACGTGTGAAATATATCCCTGTTGAAATACTGAAACATGACAGAAGTGAGACCGCTGGAAAGGATTGTAATAACTACAGGTAAAACATGTCAATAAAGCCTAGAAGTAAGTACCATCCTGAATAGTAAAATGAAAACAAGTGAGAGAGTGTGAGAAAGAGTTATGATTCCACCAATAAAGTAGTAATAAACCCTGAATAAAGTATACTGCAGTCAGTACAGAATGAAATGAATGTGACAAGTAGAACCAAACTGTGAAATGTGTCCAAAGTGTTGCTGCAGCTGGAATGTGTATCCCAAAATCTGGATATGTTGCTCTCAGTCTGCAATATGCAGATAGTATGATTGTCTTTAATATCAAACATCCACAGTTGTCTATAGCTATATAAAGCAAATGTAGCAGGATGATGTAGCTGAACAAAGCCAGATATGAATGTGTATGAATAACAATAAAATGTATATTGATGTAGCAGTAACAGTCCTATCACCAAATTGAAGTAGTTATCATATAGGAAACTGTAGTAAGAACAGTAGCGTGTATATATCTGTAGCTATTAGAAATGTACAGCATATGTATTGGTATTCGAAGGTGTTAATAATATTTTCTTCACCCCACCCTATAACCACATATAATCCATTCCACGTGAAATTGGTATGTGCAATCACAATTAATACCCCTGGACATTTGTCCTGTTGGGTCATAAATATTTGCATGTCCGTTGATGCATCTGCCCTGTTCATACATCCAAACCTGATGGCCTGTTGCCATCAATCAACCCTGCATGTTGTTGGACTGTGTATTGCTGTTCAAATTATGCATGTGTTATGCTCGCTGTTCAATGGTGTGAATATCTGGGTGTTTGGTTAATGGGAATACTAATGCATGCTGTTACAACTAATTGCGAATGGTATTGTATGTTACTAACCCAAACTGTCATGACATAATGCAAAACATAGGATGACAGGGAAGGCAGGTTCCAGTGGACCCACCTCTCCCACCTCAGCTGGCGAGTGCACCTGGCACTAGTGCCCAGTCTGGACCCTCCTCCGGTGGCCCTGTGCCACCTGTGGGTGGAAGCGCTGCAGGGGATGGGGCCTGTCCCACCTCTGCAAGCGTGGCCAGAGGAGAACCACCACTCACCCTCCATAGCGTCCGGACTGTGGTGTGTAGGGAGATCCAGGACTCTGTACTTGGGCCCCTACACCAGCTTGAGGCACAGGTGGCACAACTTACGGGCATGCCTGTTGCCCGGCCTACACAGCCCCCAGCACAGCCCCGTCCTGGGCACTGAAGGAACATCAGCAACTGCCCATGGGTGGGGATATCAGTTCCACTGTTGCCATCTGTGGGCTCATGGGCTCTGGATATCCAAACCTCCATCCCCGTCAATTGTGTAACCCCCCACATACGTGTCATACACCGCCCCTGTATGCGTCTTGTTTGCCTTGTCTGTTGACCTACCCAACCTACCTCCCCAGCTATACTGACTTCCTTCACCTGACATACCACTCTCACCTGAAAAAAAAAAAGGGCACTCTGTACCCACAAAAAAATTACACCCCATACATAGCTGCCCATTCCGCACATATGTCTGCCGGACATGGAATCTATCAATTACAATTGGCTGTACAACAAGTATTATTGTTGTCCTTACACCTCTCTCAGGGGTGGAAGGTATCAAATGTCACACCAAATTACAAACATATGCACAGCTGTTGCTGATGAAGAAATGGGCAGCTATGGGCCTTACCTACATTCCTCCTGCAAAACCCAAGCTTGTTTCCCTACTGTCTTACCCTCTTTCTGACCCCTTTTTCACCACTTTCCTGTCTCCCCATTTTCATTTCTTTCAAAGAAAATAGTGCGGGTGTGCGCAAGAGTAAGCACGTTTAAGCGGTTGTAAGTGGGTGTGCGCGGAGCTAAACGCCAGTGCGCATGCGTGAGCTCCGCGCAAACCAGCGCTAACCTGGTTACAACTGCTTAAAAGTGCCTTAGGCACTCTGACAGGTCCTGTAGTCAGTTCAAAAGCAAAATAAAATCCCACTGTCAATCCCGAACCCAGGACCTTGGAAACAGCAGTCTGCATGACTTACCACTAAGCCATGACTGTTATACAAGAACATTGTGCTAAAATAAATATATCATGTAACAGTAGGAATGAATGTAAAGGGAATATAGGATGTGTAGTACACAAAGCATATCATTTAGAATTACCGTCAAAACTAGTGGATTTCCATAATAGTAGTGTGTGAACAGAAACAGCCATGCTAGTTGGTAGCTAGTAGGTAATAATATCACTGTAGCACCTTGCAAGCCACACACATATTCACAGCAGGATAATCACTGCCCATACCCCACAACCTCTTACAGGAACACATCCGGACCAAGTAATAAAATATGTGGAGCAAAGGGCCAAAACCAGGGACACATTACAAATAATGTTACAACAAACTTAGACAGTTCAAAGAGTAACAGGTTCTGCATTTTGTGGGATGTTTGGATGGGTATGAAGTCTGAAACTTGAATGTTTGTCACTATATTCTGACTTGAGCCCAGAGTGATTTGCCAGAAAAAGATGTGCATGAGATATTGACCAAAATATGAGGCAGAAATGTGGACAACCTGCAAATATTTGTACACATGAGAGGTCTGACACCA
>NC_056732.1:754721610-754754110 GCF_019279795.1 Protopterus annectens | reverse complement strand
CATCCATGCCACTGCAATAGAGAGCACATGTGGAGGTAAAGGTTCCTACCCACAGATAAGACATACCCTGCAATAAATCACACAGTGTTAAGAAGCAAGACTCCCCATGAGTACATGTCACACATACCCCTGATGAATGTTAGTCAGATAGTTAATATGCCATATGAGTCACCCTGTGTAACTGTGACAGCAGCAGGTACCATCACACCACATGTGTCACAATGGTCAGGGTAGCAGAACAGTATGCTGCTGTAGTCCCAGGTGCAATAGCATATTGTATAGTATTGTATTGTAATGTATTGTATTGTGTTGTATTGTATTGGTATGTTGAGGTGCCTCCTTCGTGGAGTGGAACTACTGCTGCTGTGCGCCAGTGTACAGGTACATATCTTGTAGTCAGGCTAGTGTTACATAGCACTTCTATATGTGTGTTTAGCTCCTGTCAGAGTTCATGTAGCATGCAACCGGGGATACCATCAGGTCCCAGTCATGTTGTGTATTCTGCTTTCCTGAGGGCGGCTCTCACCTGGACATCTGTGCTGACAGGGAGGTTACAGTCAGCTGGGATAACTATGTCTTATTTTGGAGTAGAGGGAGGGGTGACACCTGCACTGAACCTGTCTGCCACAATGTTGTCAATATCTGTGGTTTCAGTGAATTATTTGTTGTTGTGTACTAACTACGAGCATAGAGGAGGGATTCTGACCAGGTTGCTAACATAACTGAAGAAGGCCTTCTGGTTATCTGTAGTGTCCCTCTTGATTTCCCTCTCAAAGTTGCCCATGGATGTTTGTATGAGGGAAAATAGATCCTTACTAGTGCTGCTCAGACATGCCTTCCCTTTATGGAATTATGCTCTGTCTTGCAGTAGCTTCCATCTTTTGTAATACAATCTGTTTATGGCTGGGGTCCACCAGACAGGATGCTGTCCCTTTGTGGAGAGTGTCTTGGTCATATATGGGATTGCATGATCCATGCATTCTCGGAGATGTCCGTAGAAAGCATTTGTGTAGGGGTCAGCATTGTGGGTTGTGTCTTCCACTGGCCCAGTGGGCTGAAAGGATACCATGTCACTGTTACAAAGTGTAAAGTTTGCATCTGCAATGTTATTCACCATAGTCATTTGTGCTGGTGGTGGAGGTGGGATATGTATATCCAGGGCAATTAGTTTGTGGTCAGCTCACAGTAGTTGATGATGTAGGCCATACATTACCTAGATACAAACCCCCAGAGTGAGGAGGTGCTCTGGACCTGAATCAGTGTTCTGACTGCTGGGGTTTGGTAGTATGTCGTATGGAGTGTGGCAGGTACTGTTGCACAGTTGCTGGCTGAGCACTGATACCTGGCCATTTACATGTGTATCCACCAATAGACAGACAGATGCTATATATGTGAGATATGTTGTATCATAACAGTCGAGAAGCATGTATAGTATGTGTGCCAAATTCTGCTGACATATATTGCTGATATCAGGTTATTTTCTTTTTCAGGTACATGGCTCACGTGCGAAATCCAGCTTACTCCGTAGCTGAGGATGAGGAGATACACCAGAGGTTGGTGCGGGATTATGCAATACTCTTTTCCCGCACCAGCCAGAATCAGCAGGAGAGGGCTGCACTGTGGCAAGACCTGGTCCATCGGGTAAATGACATAGGCACGCATAATAGGACATATGAGCAGGTACGACATCACTGCAGTGATTTAATCAGAAATGTCCATCAGCGTGCATCGGATATCCACAGGCAACAGGTCGCCACAGATGGTGGGGTGGCTACACATCCCCCACTCACCAGACTGGAGGGATTACTCATGAGTGTAGTGGCTCCAGTCCGCCAGCAACAACAACAGCAGCAAACATGCATTATGATGGAGGCTGGAGCCACGCAGCAGCAAGACTATGAGCGTGCAGGTAATATGCCATATGTATAGTTGACTGTTGTTTACACTGGTAGTTAATGCATGTGTGAGGTGTGTCCTTGGTTTGTAGCTGTCATCATAGTATTTAATGTGCAAGTGTGATATCCTCAAAATTAGCAGCTGACCTGTGAAAGGCGACTGTTGTACTACTGTCCTGTATCATACTCAGTAACAATGGCACAGATGTGCCCATTGACATTAGTTTCCTCACTTTTGCAGTTCACTCCGGTGTAACAGCAATGCAGCCTATCCATGCTGGTGAGTGTGTATTAACAATACCTGTAATAGTCTTGATAGTAATAGTAATATTAGGCTCACTTAGTCGTGCTCTTTGTATGCATGCAGGTGTGTCTGTGTCTGTGTGTTGATATCATGCATACTGAGTAGTGTACAATTGTGTGCAACTGTGTGCATGTGTACGTGCGCATGTGTGCATGTGTGCACCTGTGCATGTGTGCACGTGCGCATGTGTGCATGTGTGCACCTGTGCATGTGTGCATGTGTGCATGTGTGCACCTGTGCATGTGTGCATGTGTGCACATGTTAGCATGTGTGCACATGTGTGCATGTGTGCATATGTGCATGTGTGCACATGTGTGCATGTGTGCATGTGTGCACATGTGTGCATGTATGCATGTGTGCATGTGTGCATGTTTGCATGTGTGCATGTGTGCACATGTGTGCATGTGTGCATGTGTGCACATGTGTGCACATGTGTGCATGTGTGCATGTGTGCACATGTGTGCATGTGTGCATGTCTGGACCTGTGCATGTGTGAATGTGTGCATCACTGGTAATATTGTGTAGACATTGTAAACTGTGTTTCCTGTTTCCCTCCCACAGGTTCTGGTGCTGCTCTGGTGTCATGCAGCAGGGAACCTGAATCAGGTGCCAGTGGTACTGATAATAATGACATCTGTGTAATGGCACAGGAAGGTATGCCAGGGTCCATCATTGGTCAGCCGATTGACAGTACACAGCTGTCAACCCCATCAATGCGCACAGTTATCCTGCCAATACACCCTTTGTCACCAATGTCCCTAGGTGATGGACAGCATACAGTGGGCATTGACCAGGGCAATGTGGTATCTGTGGCACATGCCTCCCCACACAGCAGCCATGGGCATGGCCCTGAGATGGTACCACACAGACAGATGTCCAGGGGTTCTCGTGGGAGCATCCATGGGCGTACTGCCCCTGCCAGACGTGCCCACAGAGGTCTTACAACCTCAGCTATGTTTCGGGCTGTCATACAGGCACAGTCACATATGGAATGGTACACCAGACAGGGTCTGAGGGAGCTGAAAGCATGTCGCATAGCCATGACTGACAGTATGCGTGACATTGCGGCTGCCATCCATAACTTCACCGATGTCATAGACAGACGTTGTGGGGACATATTAGACCGGTTCCACAACTACATATCCATGAGCCAGGGCAATGGTGGACGGTTGAGGCATTGACGTGGGCGTATGCCAGCAACAGCAGCAGCTGGCAGTCATCGCGGACGACAACAGGGCCGCGGCCACCCCCATAGTACCAGCAGCAGCCCCAGCAATGCTGAGTCTGTGCTGTCATCAGACCGCCCCAGGAGACCACATGCACGTGGCTCTGGCCACGCCTGACAGGGATCTGTGTCCAGTCAACGAACACCTGCTTCTGATGACAGTACCCAGTCTGGGTTGGTACCGGATACGGTCCGTAATAGCCCTGCAAGGCACAGGTACCGTGTCTGTGGCCAGAGACACTGATCTGTATGACCTGGCAGGTACAGTCTGTGGCTGTCCACAAACACCAGTATATGGCAGCCATGAGGTGGAACTGTGTGCATCCATACACACATGCGAATTGACAACACCTAGGGCTACCGCATACACGCACACACTGCATCAACATTGCCCCACCTTGTACTGCTGTCCCTCACCAACACACATACACATACATGTCAATCGGTGGTATCGGTGGCTGACTCAGGCATACCAAGTTCACACCCTGTGCGTATGATGAGACTGTGCCACCTCCTGCAATCTGTAGCATCAGTGCAGGTACAGGTTAACATGTTGCTGATGCACAGGGTGACTACATAGACGTGTAGTAATAGCATCATGTTGTTAACAGTACTGTGTGCAGAAATAATTGTGGGTATATCACAGCATGCCTGATGCAGTAAGGGTATGATTGTCATGTACTGTTGTCTACACCCATGGTATGTACCATAGTGTATCATCTGCACATGTTCGCATACTGGTGGTAAGGATGTCAACAGAAGGCTACATACATAGGTAACACAGGGGATAAGGTAATGAAAGTATTAATACGCAATGATGGACATGTAAACTGCAAGTGGCATGTTGCCCACACTGGACTCTGCAATGCGGATGTCTGAGGATGTTGATATGTGTGCAGTACAACACGACTGGTACAGGACACACAGGAGCACCCTAGCACTGCAAGCTCACATCTCATACCATGCTAGACAGCCCCAACACACAAAAATAACTGTCACAGGAGGGAGAGTCCCCATACATGTCAGGGATACTGTGGTGGCAGGCCAGGTAGCATACATCCTACTAAGTATGGAACCACTGAGTGAAGGCTCAGTGTCTGTTATTTGACATGTGTATTACTGCAGGTATGAGCACATGGGTTTCCATCCAGTTATTGTACATCCTGACAGTACATGGTATGTACACTTGTGTGCGCTGAGACTGGACCCTAGTCATCTGACCTGTGTATTTCAATGTACATGTGCATAGTGCCTGCATATTTGCAGTGTTACCTACTGGAAGTGGTACAGCTTGTTTGTTGTACAATGGACTACATGCAGCCTTGCTTGCTGTAGCTTTGTTTGCATGCATGTTTGCTTGCAATTACCCTGGAATACTGATCCCACCTGCAATGCATAGTTACAGAGCTTCTGTGGGCTCCTAGTGACATCTGCATAGCTTCCTATATGTATGTCCATGTCTCACTTGACAGAATGTCACTGTTTGTCCTGTTCACATGTACGTTGCCTGTGACACATTGCATATGACTTACCTGGCATTTGTCCATGTGAGCAGTCATATATGCTACTGCTAACTAATCACAGGCACTACACCCTCACATATTCATCTTCTGTTGAACCACCTGCTTCGCTAGGGATGGCTTGCACCTGTCACCCCTGGGCTTTCGGATATTGGCAAAGGCTCTTGCTACCCCCATAGTGCCTTTGTTAGGCAAGGCTCAAATGACAAACCCACCTTCATAGGTATCACAAGGGATAAGAAACTAAGAGTAATGCTATCCAACGCCAGAAGTCTATACCTCAAGATGCATGCACTCGAAACTCTCCTTAGCATGGAAAACATCGATATCTGTGCAGTAACAGATGCCTGGTTCAGGGCTACTGAGAGCACCCCAGCACTACCAGGTTATACCTCATACCATGCTTTTCAGCTGCAAAACTTGGAATGAACCACAAAAGGAGGGGGAGTATTGATATTCATCAAAGATACCCACACCTCCAGGTTGGTGGCAAAGCACCAAGCATCAGAGACTATCCATGTGCAACTAACAATGGGTGAAACTGCCTTCCAGGTTATAGCCTGCTACAGACCACCCTCCCAAACCCAAGAACTGCACTCGGCCTTCCTGAGAACAGTGGAAAATATGAAGGTCTCTCCAAACACCATTATATTGGGCGACGTCAACTACCCAAACATAGACTGGGAGCATGACTCTAGCTCCAACACCCTAGGCCAAAGATTCCTAGAATATATGAGCTCAAATGCTATGGAACAACTTGTTACCACTCCCACAAGAAGGAGAAACATACTGGACCTGATCATCACCAACATGGGGACTCTATGCTCCAGACCAGAAGTGTATCCCTCACTGGTAAGATCAGACAATAAACTAATCTCACTGGATATTCACATCCCGACCCCACCCCCTGCCCAGAACACCACAGTGAACAACTTCTCTAAAGCAAATTCACACTCCTCAAAACTGAGGTGGAAACCTTCAAAGCCCCCGGGCCTGTGGAAACTACAGACCAGACCGCAGATTCCTCTATAAACGCATTCTATAAACAACTTCAGGAATGCATGGATCATGTGATCCCGAATAAAACCAAGACCCAATCCTCCAAAGGCAGACGTCCTGTCTGGTGGACCCCAGCCATAAACAAACTAGACAATAGAAGGAGGAAGCTACTAAATGATACAGCAAAATCCCAAAAAGGGAAGGCATCACTGATCAGTATTATCAAATAACTACAGGCATTCATAGGATTATCTAAGGCCAGCTTCGAGAGAAATTGCACAGGACACTAAGGATAATCACAAGGCTTTCTTTAGTTATGTTAGGAACCTGGGTGGTAATTCACAGATATGCTCAGAGGTAGTCCAAAATTTCAATACAAACACCAAACCCACAGACATTGCCAATATTCTAGCTGACAGGTTCAGTGCAAACTCCCCCCCCCTCCACACCGAAAGGGCAAATATGTATCCCAGCAGAGTGGTGCCCCCCTGACATCTCAGATGCTCAGGTAAGAGCCGCCCTCTCCAAAGCAATACACACTGCATCAATGGGACCAGACAGTGTCCCAGGCTATGTCCTACACAAACTCCAAGAAGAGCTACAACCAAACATAAAACTACTGTTCAATCCCAGCCTTACTACAGGATATGTGACCAAAGAGTGGCGTACAGCAACAGTGGTCCCTCTACAGAAAGGTGATGCCTCAATGGATCCTGGACACTATTGCCCCATAAGCCACACTAGCTCGGTCTGCAGAGCTATGGAAAGGATCATCATGGACCTCATAAATAAAGATATTGGGGACCTACAGACACTGGATCATACCCAGTTTGGCTTTGTTAAGGGCAGATCCTGCTTCTCAAACCTGGTTGATTTCTTTGAAACAGTCACCAAGGCCATTGACGAGGGGAAGGTGGTCCACACAGCCTACCTGGACCTCGCAAAAGCCTTCGATACAATACCCCACTCGGGCATTCTAGAGAAGCTCACCAGCTTAAATATAAGCCCCTATGTCACTAGATGGATTGCACACTGGCTCAAGGACAGAACCCACATGATTAGAATTGCTGGAGCCATGCCAGACTCCAAACCAGTTACAAGTGGTGTCCCACAAGGCTGAGTCCTGGGACCTCTCTTGTTTGGTATATATTTATCGGAGGTACAGGCCAACACGGAAGGACTGTGGCTGACCAAATATGCAGATGACTGCAAACTGGCCACCATAATCGACTCTCCAGCCGACACAAGCATCCTTCAAAAGGGCCTCATAGAAACAGACAACTTGTGCCAGAGCCATGGCCTCAAGCTGAATGCAAAAATGTGTATAGTCATCCCCTTTGGCAAAATCAAAGTGCCCACAAAGTACCACATAGGTGGTAATCCATTAAGTACAGAAGAAGTAATTAGGGACCTGGGGACCCAAGTTGATAGCAATCTCTCATTTGACAACCACGTGGCCAAAGTGGTTAGAAAGACATTTTATATAGCCCACCCCATCATGAAGGGATTCACATCTAGATCAGGGGAGGGCATCGTGCCTCTTTACTCATCCCTCATCAGGCCCATAATTGAGTACAATGCCCCTGTTGGGATGTACCTTACCAGACACCTGCAGCAACTGGAAATACCCCAAAAGTACCTCACCAAGATGATCAAAGGGCTCAAACAGATGCCATATGCTGACTGGTTAAAAAAAACCCAGCTCTACTCAGTGGCATACCGCCTGTTCAGAGGCGATCTGTGCCAGATGTATAAAGCCATGTCAAACCCGGAATTAATGGGCATGCTGCACCTGAGAATATCCAAATCCCATCAAGCTACACGCTTGAGAGACTTGAACCTCAGCACTGAAATAAATAGGACATGCTGGAGGGACAGATTCATAACCCAGAGGATCACTTCACTCTGGAATAAAATCCCAGTCCAGGTTAGGCAGAGTCCCTCATTGACTCTCTTCAAGAGGAATCTTGATGAGTGGATGGGACATAGTAGGTTTACCCCGGGTATCACTTCTGTGTCACTGTTAGACAGAGGCACAGTATACTAACCTCGAAAAATGGCATGGCAAGATATATTTACAATGGATGGCGACAGCCAAACACATTCTGGCTAGGTTTATAAATGCCATAGGGCAGATAGCCTAGTATGAACCTATGACCCTATGACCCTATGTACCTTGTTCCCCATTGGCCCTATGTGCTGTTAATCTCCATGGCAATCACAATACTATGGTAGCATGTGCAAAGGTCAGTTGTCAGTCACCTCTATGGCACAGTTGTGGAATATATGGGTCATGTGGCAATGTCACAGCTGACACATGTACACAGTCAACCCTCTCCCCTACACATGGATGTACAACACATGTATGAGATGGAACCACATAGCCAAACTGGGGACTAAGCACTCTGAACCCAGTACTGGCATAACCTGTCAGGTGGCATGAAATACTACAGTGACTACAATACCAGTCTGATGTAGACCTACACTGCCAGCAATACAAGCACGTGAACACACTGGGCCATTCGTGGAGCCTAAGAATAGCATTCTGCCTGAGCAGCAGACACCTCTGCAGCTGGCACACAGGCATACGTTATGCCAGAACACATCACGCATAACACATAGCACACAAATCCTGTGTGCCAAACAGTCACAGCCTGTATGGCTAGACAACACACCTGCCACAGTTGTGTTAGGTACTTTTATTGTCCAGTACAGTGAGGTCACGCTCACCAGTCTGGACAAGGTGAAGGTCACAGTGATATGCCCGTGGGGCACTATGGTCCACCACATAACACAAGCATACAGGTCAGTCAGAGGCATGAACACATATGACTCAGTCATTGTCCATGCCACATACCTTCTCCTGCTGTACTTATAGGGTGCTGACATCATCAGTGTTTAGAAAGGGGAATGTGCATCCTGTAGTGTGTTCTCCTAGTTGCCAAAAGGGACATTTCCCTCACACAGAATTGCACACACACTAACCCCCCTCATCCAAACACACACACTTGCCATTTGCAGGATTCAAATCCTTACTTAATTATGTTATGACACTCAAGACGGACACATTAGCGGAGCGCGCTATTCACATTACTGGAAGGATTTCCTTCTCCTGCTGTACTTATAGGGTGCTGACATCATCAGTGTTTAGAAAGGGGAATGTGCATCCTGTAGTGTGTTCTCCTAGTTGCCAAAAGGGACATTTCCCTCACACAGAATTGCACACACACTAACCCCCCTCATCCAAACACACACACTTGCCATTTGAAGGATTCAAACCCCTACCTAACTATGTTATGACACTCGAGACAGATGCATTAGCAGAGCGCACTATCCAGATTACTGGACATCTGTTCTGCACCTGCAGTATTTATAGGGTGCTGACATCATTATTTCTACAGAGGAATGTACATCTAGTACTACCTGTCAGGTGGGGGATAGCATATATATGCATTTGCAGCCACCTACGTCAGGGTCAGATATGCACATGGCACTGGCAGGTTATGTTTTATACCATGCTTTGTGACCACAGGACCTGTAACACACAACACAACCAGTCCTGACCACCCCTCCCACATCCAGGACACACACTTTGCTTCTCTGGGCACAGTGCCAAGATATGCAGGTGTTCACCTACACCATTCCAGTTGTTAACGTCAGGTACAGGCATATTGTGTGTGGGAAATACTCAGGCCTCTACAAATTTACCCTACAGCCACTACAATGTGTGAGTCCATGTGCTATGGCAGAACCACTCACCACAGCCACAAGGGGGAATACATATTGCACCTGACCATCTACAACATGGGTACTCACTGTTCCACACCAGAGGTAGACCACCATTGTTGATATCTGACCATACCCACCTTTCCCTGGCCATCCATATCCCATCCCCACCCCCAGGCAAGGTTGTCACTGCAAACAAACTGTATTTATCAAAAGCAGACTTTACACTTATGAAGACTGGAATGGAAGACTTCAAAGGACCCATGCTGGGGGAGTATACAGGCCACTCTGCATAATCCTTGACAATTGCATTCTATGAGCATGTGGAAGGTTTGCATTGATCATGCTATCCCAAATATACCCATGACTGCTCCACAACAGGACACCTGTCAGATGTACACCAGCCATATATGAGCTGTCCAACAGAGTGAGCTAATACATTGCAGAGCAGTAGCCCACAGAGGGAGGACATCTCTGAACAGTACCGGCACAACACTTCAATCCCTCATAATCATCAGGACACAGTGTTGACAGTGAAATTGTCCAGACAATGCAGATAAGGCTCCCCTCAGTCTGTTATTGATGCCCACTTACTGTTAGAGGTCCTCAGCAACCCTCTTCTAGTACACACCAACAATATGGCTGTGGCTTAGCAAATTCAAACCCTGGGATCTCCACTGTGTCCCTGCTTGACAGAGGCACAGCACACTAGCCTCACACGGTGCCTTATGTGCCCTACTTTACAGTGGCACAGTAGACTACTGTACTGGGGAGGCAGATGCCAAGCACACTCTGGCTAAGCTGTCAATCCCTAGGGCAAACAGCCTAGTGTTGACCTCTACACCCATATGTTTAATTGTCAAAAGCACATTATTTGTTGCTGATAGACTGTTTGCAGGTCTTTATTGCCATAGCATTCCCTGTTTGTATGAACAACTTGTGTATCTGTGGAAGATGTTTGCATATGGGAGGGATCCACTATATCACATATGTCTCTGTAGTCATTTAACTGTGTGCACTGGGCAGATTGCTATAATGTGGTTGGTTCCTGGAATAACACGTACAAATACCAGATATGTGTGGCCAACTGCTAAACTGAGATTTGGCCTAAGTGTGTGAGCATGCCCAGTTCAGCCTTCCCATGGCATGTTGTCTGACATATGTCTCATTTATCAAAGTGTGTGAGCATGCCCAATGTGAGCTTTCCATATGTTGAACTCTGCAGCCCACCACATTTGTGGATGAGTGTGAACTTCAACAAATATCTCCCGTTTATGGTTGTGTGTTGTGTGTCATGTTGTGTAGTTACTGTCCGACTGTTTTGTGTGTGAACACAACAGGGATTATACTGTGCCTGCAGGGTTTGCATGGGATACTTTGCATACAGTTGTCAACATCCTTTCATACTGACCTAACACTGTAGTACCGTATAGTGTACTGGTTCAGTACTTTGACTGTGGTGGACAGTATCCTGGGCTTTAGTCCTATCACTGCTTTACATTTCCATAGTGAGCACAACAGCCTGGTTAGGGGCCAGTTGTGCACATCTGACCATGTTGCATTATGTTCAGATATGAACTACTTAAACCAGGCTTGTCCAACATTGGTAGTGTATTCCACAACATAGGTGTACATTTGCAAACACTAGCGATGTGCCCTAGGCCATTTCTAATGCTAGTCGGAGAGTGTGTTTGTCCTTCGGCACAAATTGTAAGTGGAGTTTGCCATGACATATGTCATGGTTAGTATACTGTGCCTCTGTCTACCTGTGACATAACAGTGATACCCAGGGTAAACCTACCATCTCCCATCCATTAATCAAGATTCCTCTTGAGGAGAATCGATGAGTGACTCTATGGATAGCCTGTACTGGGAGTTTACTCATGAGTGGGGGTGGCTTCTGTGTTATGGATCATGCAGTACAGCTTGTCCTATGTATGTCAGTGCTGGGGTTCAGGTCTCTCATGTGCATAGCTCACTGCCATTCAGATTGTACAAGGTACAGCATGTTTATTGATTCCAGCTTGGACATGGCTTTATACATCAGGCACAGCTTGCCTCTGGGTGGGCAGTATGGCAGTGTGTGTAGCTGCAGTTTGTTTAATCAGGCAACACATGGCATCTGTGCAAGCTCTTTGATAATCCTGGTGAGGTACTGTTGGGGACTTTACAGTTGATGGAGGTGTCTGCTGAGGTACATCCCACAGGGGCTATTGTAGTCAATTGTAACGCTGATGAAGGATGACTGCAGAGCCACAATGACCTCCCCTTATCCAGATCTGACAACCTTCATGATTAGGTGGCTATATGGTATGTTTCTGTAAACACTACAGCCACATGTTTGTCCAATGCAGGATATCTATCACCTTATGTCCCCAGATCTCTCATTACATGTTAAGAACGTAATGGGTTAACACCTATGTGGTAATTGGTGGGCACTTACTGTATATCCACGGGGGTTGACTATACACTTTTCTGCAATTAGCTTGCTGACATGACTATGGCACCAGTTGTCTGTTTCTATGTGGCCCTTTTGTGGGATGGTTGTGTCAGCTGGAGGGTCAGATATGGTGGGCAGTTTGTAGTCCTCTGCAAACATGTTCAGACACAGTCCATCCATGTTGGCCTGTACCTATGATACATATATATCAAATGAGGGAGGTCCCAGGACCAAGCCTTGTGGGATGCCAGTTTTATCTGGTTTGTAGTCTGACATGGCTGCAGCATGTCTGACCATGACAGTTCTGTTCTTGGTCTGGTTTGCAACCCCTATACTGACATAGGGGTTTATATTTAATCTGGTGAGCATATCTATAATGAACATGTAGGGCATTGTATATAAGCCTTTGCAAGGTCCAGCTACGCTGTGTGGACCACATTGCCCTCATCATTGACCTTAATGACTGTTTCAAATGAGTCAAACATGTTTAGGGGCAGGATCTGCACTTAAGAAAGCCACAGTGGGTAGGGTCCGGTGTTAGCAGGTTCCCAATATCTTTATGTCTGCGGTACTTGCTGATCCTTTACATAGCTGTGCAGACCGAGCTTCCCAGAATTCTGGGGTGGTAGTTTTCAGTATCCATTCAGGCAACACCTTTGTTGAGAATGACCACTGTCGTTGCACACTGCTCTTTGGGTACATATCCTGTGGTAAGGCTCACATTGAGCAGTAGTGTGATTTAGCATTCCATTCTTCTTGGAGTCCATGTTGGACTCAGCCCAGGACACCATCTCATACCATTGCTGCTGTGTGTTTTGCTTTGTAGATGCTGGCTGTTACCTCAGCATCTGCAATGTCAGGGGCCAGCAGTCTGCTGGGATAGATATTTTGCATTCTGGGGGGGGGGGGTTGTGCTGCACCTGTCAGGATGTATGTTGGCAATATGTGTGTGTGTGTTTGGTATGTTGTTTGTAATATTTGTGTGATTCAGAGCATATCTATGAATTCCCAACACGGTTCCTACCATCAGTTGTGGAAGCCTTGGGATTATCCTTAGTGTCCTGTTCAATTTGTATCTTCATAGGTTCATAGGTTCATACTAGGCTATCCACCCTAGGGCATTTGTTAGCCTAGCCAGAGTGTGTGTGGCTTTCGCCACCCCTTGCTATGTGAATATTATGGCCATTTATGATTTTCTTTGCTGTGCCTCTGTCTGGACGTGACACAGTGAAGACCCCCAGTGTAACTCTACGATCATCCATCCACTTGGCAAGATTCCTGTTGAAGAGTGTCAGTGAGGGGCTCTGCCTAACATGGAGTGGGATTCTGTTCCAGGGTGTGGGGAGCCTCTGGGTTATGTATCTGTCCCTCCAGCACATCCAATTTCATTATGTGTTGAGGTTGACATCTCTCACTCTCACAGCTCTGATGGCTTTGAGTTTTCTGGGGTGGAGCATGTCCATTACTCCTGTGTTGGACATGGCCTTGTACAACAGACATACAATGCCTCTGTGTAGGCAGTATGTGACTGCATTCAGCTGGGGTGTCTACAGCCAGGCAGCATATGACATATATTTGAGACCCTTTATCCTCTTGGTGAGGTACCTTTGAGGTCTTTCTAACTGCTGCAGGTGTCAGGTAAGGTACATCCCAAATGAGGCATTGTACTAGATTATGGGTCTGATAAGAGAACAGTATAGGGGCACAATGACCTCTGTTGACGTAGATGTGAATCCTTTCATGATACGGTGTCCAATATAGACAGTCTTCCTAGCCACATTGGCAATGTGAGTGTCACATAACAGGTTACTGTCCACTTGTGTCCCTAGGTCCCTGATTACTCCTTCCATACATAATGGTTTACCACCTATGTGGTAATTTGTGAGTACCTTGTTTGGTATTTGGTGGGACATTCATACTGTCCAGTGTCTTCAGGATGGCTGGGTGGGGTTCCTGTGTGTGAGAGTGTGGTCTGTAGCGTGCTACAGACTGTACAGCAGTCTTGCCTATGGTTAGTTGCACATGGGTGGACTCCAATGCCTTGTGCATTGTCAGTTACCTGGACGTATGGGTGTCTGTGCTGAATATGGATACTCACCCTCCTTTTATGCTTTGTTCCAGGTTTTGGGGCCATAACGCATGATATGTGGTATAACCTGGTAGTGCTGGTGTACTGTCAGGAGGCTTGTAGCAGGTTTCTGTCACTGCACAGACATCGATGTTCTCCATACTGGGGATGGCCTCGGGAGCATGCATATTGAGGTTTACACATCTGGGATTGGTCAGCATTACCCTTATGTTTCTTTCCACTTATGTTTTGTAGGGTGGTGGGTTAGTCTTTTCAGCCTTCCCTACGAAAGGCTCTATGGAGGTGGCAAAAGCCTTATCCAATATCCAGACGCCCAGGGGTAACAGGTGCAAGCCATCCCTGGAACAGCTGCGTGGCTTGTCAAGCATGACATCCCAAGCAGACAGACATTGGATCCCCTTGGAATGACACCAGTAATTGTGCCACTTGTTATAACTGATCATTCCGTGTTTGTACTGTGGCATCATTCTTGGTGAGGGTAGGATGCTGCAAATGGTCAGTGTCATACCAGCCTGGACTACATAATCGGAGAGCTCATCTATGTCTCTTTTCATGTAGTCCGGGGAGGTACATCTCAGGTCATTCACACCAGCATGGACTATCACTGCATCATATTTCTACTTGCTTTGGGTTGACCTGCATACTTGTGTTATGTGGCGTATTGTAGCAGCCTACAGGCAGCTTACTGTACCCTTTCCCTTGTTCAGTCTGGTGTGCAGGACAGCAGTGTGTCTCACTATGGAGTCACCTATTACAGCTGTATCAGGCATGTTTTTTCTCCTTCTGGCCTGTGACTGTTTGGCACACCAGCTTTTTGTACTATGTGTTGCATGTGCTATGTTTGGAGGTTGTTTGATTGGGTGTCTGCTTTGGAGGCCTCTGTTGGTGTGGTGTGTTTGTAATTCGGGCCTCCGGGAATGTTCTTCTGTGTTTATGTCTTTGGTTTGCAGTTGTGATAGGTCTATGTGGGACTGGGTTTGTGGTGTGTGTGGTTACCTTCTCCTCCTGACTAGTTTTGGGAGTACTGAGTTGAGGGAGTTCAGCCTCCAGTTTGGATAGATGGTTGTATCTCTCACATATATTTGTATTTCTTGGGGGGAGTTGGGGGTTGTACTTGGGGCAGGTGTAACATTGCCTCAAGATTCACAGATTCAACTTGTTGTAGCTGGCCTTAGTGGATTGTATGTGTGGACATATTTTATTGCCATACTACTGATCAGTGATTACTTCTTTTTTTATATTTGCTCTATCATGTAGTAGCGTCCTCATTCTCTTGCATGGTTTGGTTATGGCTGGTGTCCACCATGCCAGATGCCTGCATGTATGGCATTGTGTCTTGTGTTAATTTAGGATTGCATAATCCAAGCATTCCTGGCAGTGTTCATGGAATGCCTGTATAACAGGTTCTGAGGTGTGGCCCATATTTTGCACCTGCACAGGACCTTTAATGGTTTCCACATCAGTTTGGAGGAGTGCAAATTTTGCTTTACACATGTTTTTCACTGTGGTTTTCTGGCCAAGGACTGTGGTCAGGATGTGTATATCCAGTGTGATTACTCTATGGTCTGGTCTTACCAGTGAGCAATACACTTCTCATCTTGCCATCCAGTACCCATGTTGCTGATTATCACATCCAGTATGCTTACCCCTCTTGTGGGAGTGGTACATTGTTCCTGGGCATTTTGGTTTATGGATTCTATGAACTTTTGTCCTACAGTGTTGGAGCTAGTATAATGCTCCCAGTCTATGTCTGGTATTTTCAGTCACCCAATATAATGTGGTTTGGAGGACTTGATATATTCATGTATTCCAACATAGGCCAGGTACAGTTCCTGGTGTTGGGACAGTAGTCTGTAGCAGGCTATAAACTGGGGGGCAGTTTTAGCCACTGTTACTTGACCATGGCTGGTCCATGCTGCTTCTTGTTGTGGTACCAACATGGGGGTGTGGTTATCCTTGACAATTATTGCTAGTCACCCTCCTTTTGTAGATTGTTCCATGTTTTGAGGCTGTACAGCACAGTATGAGGTGTAACCTGGTAGTGTTAGGGTGCTGTTGTGAGCCTTGACCCAGTTTTCTATTACAGCACAGATATCAACATTCACCATACTGGGTGAGTTTAGACTGCATGCATCTTGCTGTTTAGACTTCTGGCATTGGGTAGCATTACATCTAGGTTCTTATCCCTTCTGATACCTATGGAGGTAGGTTTGTGTTTTGAGCCTTACCTATTCAGGGCACGCTGTGGGTAACAACAGCCTTTGCCAGTATCCATACGGCCTGCACTGATAGGTGCATGCCAGTCCTAGCAGGTGGAGCATCATGTCATGCTCAGCGTGTCATCCCAGGCTGGCACACATTGGATCCCCTTTGACTAACTGCAATACTTCAGCCAATTATTGCACTTGATCATCTCATTCATAGATTCATAGATTCATAGATTCATAGATTCATAGATTAGTACTATGCTAACTGCCCTTACGAGCCATTTTAAGCCTAGCCAGTTTACCCTTGTGAGACTCAAACCCTGCACCTTGTGTTTATAAGGCAAACACCTTAACCATTAGGCCACCCTCATGGCATGATGCTTGGTGAGGGTAGGATGTTAGTCACAGTCCTCAGGTGTGCATATAGTACATGGTGTTACATTACTTAACACATGGCATTCATGCCTCAGGTGGTGCTGCAGGGCTGCCTCTGTCGGATGCACATATTACACTCCCTGTACATGTTTGTGAGCAGGTCATGTCATTTTATGCATTCCTGTTATTATTTGAGTGAGTCAGAGGGGGTATCATTCCCAGGGTTGCTACTGAGCCAGTGTATGTGCTATGCATTGCCTCTTTGCCAAGGCCAGGGCATACTGGGCATGCCTCCTTCTTCCTACTGGGGCAGGCTCAGGTTGTTCCTCCTCCGAGTCACGCTCTGCCTGTGATGGCCTTGGCAATGGTGGGGGGCTGTTTGGCTCAGTCCTATGCTGGTCCTGCTGCAGCTGTTTTCACAAGATCATATTATGTAGCATAGCACATACCATGACAATTTGGGTACATTTAGTTGGTGTGTACTGCAAGGCTCCACCAGATGTGTCCAGACACCGGAACAGTGAATTGAGCAGCCCAAACACACGCTCTATTATATTACGTGTTTGTGCGTGTGCCTCATTATGGCGTTCCGGTTCAGGGGTGTGTGTGCGTTTCTGATGGGTGTCATCAGCCACGGCTCCAGTGCATAATCTGCATCCCCCACTAGGTGTCCGTGTGGGATGTCCCCATTGGCAAATGTCTGGTACAGCTGCATCAAATGCCAGATGTGGGAATCATGGTAGCTCCCAGGGCAGCCAGCACACACATTCATTGTTATGCCCTGGGCATCACACACAACCTGGCAGTTGATGGAGGGGAAGCCCTTGCGGTTAATGTAGGCCCTACCCTGCTCACCGGCTGGTTCTTTGATGCGTATGTGCGTGCAGTCTATTGCACCCACTACCTCAGGGTATTCCGCTATTTGCTGGAAGAGACGCATATTTCTGGCCAATAGCTCACGGGCATTGGGGAAATATACATGATCACCGACATGTGCTGACATGGCATCCAGGAACTGGTGCAGTACCCTGGAGGCTGATGCCTGTGATATCCCCATCATATCACCAGTTGGTCTCTGGAAGGTACCTGTTTCTAGTATTCTTAGGCCAACACATACCTTGGTTTCCACTGGGATGGGTTCCCCTCTGTTGGTTCTGTGTGTGAGGTGTGGCCTGCACAGCTCCACTATTTGCTGCAGGAGCTCTCTGTCCACTCTATAGCGCTCTACTATCTCCAGCTCATGTAACCCCTGGTAGGTGACCCTGGGCCTGTACACTCTTCTCCGTCTCCTCACTGTGGGTTGTCTGGCACCATCTGTATTGTCACCACCCTCAGCAAGTCGCCTATGTCTCATTATGACAACTATGGCAGCCCCTAACATTTCTGCTCTGAGTTTAGCTCTTTCAGTTTTCACTTCTAATAGCTTACTCCTGTCTTGCAGTGTCTCTTGAGAGAAACATCTTGCACTGCTGTTTGCAGAGTTTGAAGTGTTGGGCTGAGCTACTATTCTGCCTGTCTAATTGCCTGCTTCTAATTGTTTTCACCTGCTAGCTCCAGCAGTATTCCCTGCTAGCTTCCTACTAATTCTGTTGCTTCCTTTTTCCTTTCTGTTTCCTCAGGGGGGAGCAGCGTGCATACTAGCAGAAACACGCTCACAGTGGCTTACACGCACGCACACATGCTTACATGGTTCAGAATCTGCTTATTCTGGTTAAAACGCGAGCACACCCACGCAAACAGTGTTAAACATCTACCAACACGCTCCCACATGCTCAGTCTGCCTTACACACGCGCACACTGTCTTACTCGCGCTTCATGGTGCGCATGCACGCCCAGCAAGAAACTTTGGTGTAGGCAACAGTGTACACCTTCCATTTCTTGACTTTCCCATGCTTATGTTGTGGCACTCATCTTTCCATGATATGTGTCTGACATCTGTCATGTAACTCTGACCTCCAATGAACTGCATTTCTTTCTGCCATTCCCCCCTGTGATGTCACCTATCTCCTACTCTGTTCCTCCCCCTTATGTAGCTCTTACACTACTCAGAATGTGCTCATTTGCTATGTGACAGTGGAATTCAGTATCCTAACACTGATTTGCATCAGATTGCCTACTAATGCTTAGTTACATCTCTTAGACTCAGCTTCCCCCCTTAGCAACCACTACACGGTGGCCATGTTGTTTTTGGTCTGCTGGTCCCTGCATTGTAAATCCATGTATTGCATAATACCCACATTTGTGGGTTTATAACCTTCATTTTTATGTTTTTATATAGTGCAGCCCGTTTGCGCGGGACTGCGCTGCATTTAAACACCGGCGATCGCCAAAAAAAAAATATTTATTTCTCATATTTGCATGGGGGTACCTTGCCAATGGCCACATATTTGGCCATTGGCATGCTGCCTGACACATATGCACCCTTTATTTGGAGCTGACATGGCTCCATTGTGTTTTTTGCAGAAACGTACTCAGTTGTCAACTGAGTACATTTCTGCAGCTAAAATGGCTCTTACACGGGCTGCTTTGGGCTTCCTGGATCGCTAATCAACCTCATTTGCATGCTATTTGGCTGCAAGTGAGGTGATTAGCTTATCCACGCCCACTCCATGTAAGAGACATTTTAGCTGGTCTCTTACACGGACTTTGGGCTGTTCCTGGATCGCGAAGGCTGCATGGAGTCTTACACTACTCTTAGACTCCATGCAAGCCTTTGTGAATCCTGCCCAATGTCTCTCATTATTTAGTGACTTCATTCCTAAATGATTTGCCAGAAAACCACAAGTTTTATGAGGAACAAACAAAAATAAGAAGCAAAAATCCATTCATTCTGCAAAAATCTGGACAGCTGAAAGGTATAGTTCAGTCGGAGCTGTCTTTGAGTTTGCTGCCCTTTCCCCCTCACAAAATCATGGTCGAATGGAGCCTCCCCCCTGCAGCCATTCCAATGCCCCATTCCTTGGTTATTTCACCCCATTTACCATAAACACTGTAATGTGCATACTGCTTTACTTCTGCGATGATTTGGATTTAAAAGTTTTATTTTGCATTTTACAGCGCAAACACTAATACATATCTGCTAAACAAAGCAATGCAGTCTCACAATAAAAATAGACTTAGCATTAAAACTTCTCTGCCCTTGAAACTCACATTCATTGAAACAGCATTGAAACCCACATTCAAAGAAAGTACATTTTGCTAGTGGCAGATAAAGATTAACTTTAGGCTGTTTTCAAATCGTAGGCCCCTGGCACACGAAACATACATGTGCTCTTTGATACACCTTCCTGATTGTATTAAATTATATTCCTTGTACAATACAGTACAGTAGAGGGCATTTTAAATTTATTATTTTGAACATTTTTTCCAGTAAACAATGAAACAAAATGCATGCACCAATAATGACAAAACTGCCCAATTCAGAACATTTCCATCATAAAAGTCTACTCAAACTTCTACAGTCCACCAGTATCAGTAAATATGGACAATCTCTGAAGAAATAAAAGTCATCTAAATAATTCCACATTAAAGAAATCTGTAACTAATGAAGAGGTTGCTGCTAGCAAACGAGTTTATATTTCATTGTTTCATCTACAAATAAAGTGCCTGTTGCCCTTGAGGAATAAATTGCCTATGTTGCATTAACAAAATGATAAGCTAATAATATTGCAATTGGGAATGGATGCCAAATTGATAACAAGTTCATAGTTACTAGGTATCTTTGCCAAGAAATACTGCAGCATCCACCCCTTTTACAACACAGTACAGTACTAGCAATGCATCTACCTACTGTGGGAGTAGAACCCACAGCCTTCTGCATCAAAAGCAAGTATAGTACTTCTTATGCTATTAACAATGCAAGCAGAGTCAGCATAAGTAGCTCTAAACTTTTGTTGCCTTGCAGATCTCAGTTTCTTGTAAAATCTACTCGAACCTCAGTTGTATCTCTGAACTTTGCAGCACAAAAAATCTGGAAAAAGACAACATTTATTGGGGGGGGGGGGGGCAAAAGCCCAAAATCCAGAGACACGTTTTAAACATTGCTTGTATAATGTTGGAAAGTTGCTAGAATAAAATGCTGTGTTACCACCATACATTTCACTGTCACGTATTGAACCCAGGACCCTGTCCACTATGCCAAATCATCTGTTTTGTGAAAGAGAGAAAGACTGAAACTTAAATGGCTACCATTAAGGGAATTCAGTTCTCACCATAGCTGTCAACCTCTTAGCACAAAACATCTGAACAAAGCCAATAATGGGGGAATACCGCCCCCAAGCATATTAACTGAATTCAGTTCTCACCATAGCTGTCAACATCTTAGCAAAAACACGGGGACAAAGCCAGTAATGGGGGAATACAGCCCCCAAACATATTCAGTGAATTTAGTTCTCACCATAGCTCTCAACCTCTTAGCAAAAAACATGTGGACAAAGCCAGTAATAGGGGAATACGGCCCCCAAACATATTCAGTGAATTCAGTTCTCACCATAGCTCTCAACCTTAGCACAAAAAACCTGGACAAAGCCAATAATGGGGGAATACAGTCCCAAAAATAGGGACAAATTTCAAATATCCATGTTATAACCTTAGACAATTGCTAGAATAAAAGGTTTTGTGTTACTATGTACTTTGTGAAGAATATGAAGTCTGAAATTCAAATGCGTGTTATTTTTATATATTTAACATTTGTTAACCAGAAAAGTCTGACTTGGAACAAAAGTCAGTTTTCAGCAGAGACCCATGAAGAAGCACTCCAGATATATGTCTTTGTAAAATGGGAGAACATGCAGACTTCACACAAAAGGCAACCCAGTCAAAAATCAAACCAGGCAACCTGTAGCTGTCAGGCAACAATGTTGCCAGTGCACCACTGCAGTACTGACTGTACAAGGAAACAAAAATACAAAAACCACAGATTTTATTAGGAACAGAACACAACAAATATGAGGCAAAAAAACTGCAAACTTTTGACAAATGGTGGCGGGTAGGGAACTCAAGCCTTTGGCACCTGCACCCAAGGTACAGGATTCAAGCCTGAGGTATTCTCTATCTACCACCATGTGTTTTTTCTAGCCACCAGTATATAGCAACTGGAGCATTTCACACATACACCACTTACTAATGGCTTTCTGACACATAGCTCTCACCTCCATTGCCTGCCTAGGTACACTCTTCTAAGAGAAAGAAGACCTGTCTGACAGGGTTATCCTGCCAGACAAGACAGGAAAGCATGGGTCTATATAAAGAAGCCTGATAATTAATGTTGAAGAAGAAAATAAATCTGTTAAAAATAAAAACAAGTTACAAACAATACTTACTAGCCTCCCACCTTCATTGTAGAGTATAGACTGGTCATGGTAATGTGGAAAACTATTCCCAAAATCTCACTACAACTGTTACTTCAAAGCCACAGAATCACACCATATCAAGAATCAACTGTGTACTCTGATTTTAACAACATCCTTTCAGTCATCAAACTCGGTATAAAAATATTTTATTGTGTGTGTCTTCATGCTATGTTCTCCCAACAAACAAGATTCATCACCCCATGAAACAGGACTTCTATATGATTATTTTAATGACTTGAGAACACATGGCTTATCATTAACACCAGCAAGATAATGTTCATGTTGTTTGTAATACGCAAGTAGTCAAACAAAGTCCTTGTCACAAAATGTTAACAAATCACTAAACCTATCTCAGCTTTTAAATACTTAAGTATTTTACTTAGGTCTCATCTAAACTTTCAAGCCTCACACTGAGATTGTGAACTCTTAATAGAAGATAGTTAGGCATCACTTGAAAATTTTCCATATACTCATTTCAGAAATGACTGATCACAGTTACAGATGTCCCAATTCCTCAAACTGAATATTGACTGCCACAGGGCTACATGTTTAAATATCATTGCCCATGTGTTTGATTCTTTAAAGATGAAGCCTCAAAGGTAGAAATCTTTGAAGGCTAAACTGTAAAAGTACCAAACTGATATTCTGAAAGAAAACAAAACTGCCTGACATGGCAAGTCATACCTCTCAACTGTCCAAATTTTCATAGAATATCTGGCTTTTTGCTTCATATTTTTAAATTTGTGTTTTTCTGGCAAATCAGTGAAGTCCTGCATTGCTGTAGGGTCCAGGGCCTTCCAAGTGAAGTCCTCCATTGCTAGGTACATCCTTGATCTCATCCATTGCTCTATAGCTCCAAGTACATCCTCAATCTCATGGTGAAGTCCTGCGAGAGCAGGCCAGCCTGCAGACATTGCAGTCCGATCCCTTTCCAATATATGCAGTTGTAACTAGCTGCATAGACTTCTGGGATGCTCTTGACTGCTGTTTTTCTAATCTGGCCTGCTGCTGAATCCGTCTGGAGCTCTGCACATGCTCTGGACTGGTTCAGCAGCAGTCTGAATGCCGGAAATGCTGTGAGTGCGCAAGGGCGAGGTCCACGATTTTTGTTCGTATTTTTTTATTTTCTTTTTTTTTATATTTTCTTTCTTCTTTTTTCTTTTAAAGCTGGGGGTGGGGCTGCTGTCCTGCAGTCCAATAGCACGGGCCACCCCTGATATTATTACAGGCAAATTACTTATGGATTACAAAAACTAGGTTTGCATTGAACAGCATCTGTGGTCTGCACAGTGATATTGCTTGGTACTGTTATCTGCATCTAGTATCCTAGCAGTGAGATAACTGTTATTATTCTAGCTATGCATCTACAGTTACCAGTATGGCCATATCTGGTTGTTTACACTTGGATGGGCAAGCCTGTGGGTGAGAACAATGTGCCCTGCCCATGTGTGTGTAGACAACATTACACATTACACCAGCTGCTCACCTGGTCACTCCCATGCTCTCCAGTTCCCTGATAAGACTCCCCACTACCACAGCTATGGGGTCCAGATCTCAGCCAGCTGGGCAAGCTAAAATCTCCAGCACCCTCTCTGTCCAACCAGCGCTTCGTTTTCCTGCCCATGTAGCTGACACACGCACACACTTTGAGATAAGAGTTTATACAACCACACATACACTTCTTGGAAAGGCTGGCACAGGTTCTCTAGCTGTGCCCCTCTTACTCAAACTATACAGTAGTACCACTTACCACCACCCAGCTAATACTTATCATCTACTAAAAGGCCCTTAAACAGTGTCCAATTATTACTGAGCAGTATTATTATCCAATTGGTAGTATGACTCAACAGTCAAGGCTTATTAGAGTGACTTGGTACAGGATCCTTATATACATGCAATGTACTCTTAGAGCTTAATTTATCTCTACACAAAACAGCCACAATTAAAATGGTTTAAACATATTTAATAATAAATAATTAAAAGCACAAGGCAATACTTTCTGCTATACAGTGCTAGTCAAGAGTTCAGTGATCACACAGAAATACTTAAAATAAATCAGTAGTACAGTTCTGACATCACAGAAAAACACTTAGTCTAGTCTTTCTAGTTTCTAGCTATTTCTAAAAGAAAACACAATTCTAATATAACTCACATATGAGCAAAACAGTGCTGTGAGTTGGATGGTCCGGACAAAAATGCTTAATGCCGTTTGATTCTCTCTGTTTAAATTGCTATTTTTAGTCCTGATTCCCATTACATCATTTCACACTTTCCTGCGGTTCCCAGGCTGACAGATACTACATTCTTGTTATCTTGCACCTGCAGGAAACTACATCAGTAAAAGACATTCCACCTGTAACCTCTAGTAATTATTCCTTAAGTTAAAACAATAGGCAGGATGCTTCACTCCAGACTCATCAAATCCAAATTCTAACTTCAAAGGGGCAGACATGAAATAATTTAAACTTCAAAGGACAGATAAGATATGCTTTACTTAGCTTTCGTTACAGCAGAGGGCAATGTTGCTACATTGTTTAAAGTTCAACATTTCACCACATATTCTTTCATTTAAGGAAACACGCTTGTATTTCAACATTTCACAGTATTTTCTTTCATTTAAGAAAACAAGCCTGTATTTCAACATTCATATTTACAAATGACAGAATTATGTACTAATTTCTACTTGACTAGGCTGGCAGCCTTCATCCATCTCTAAAAGTCTTCACACCCAGCTCCCATGAATTACCACATCGATGGTAGTCCACTGAACACAGAAGGAGTTATAAGAGATCTGGGAACACAGGTCAACAACCTCTTTTCTGACCGCATTGTGGTCAGAAAGTCCTTCTATGTGGCACATCTCATTACTAAGCGTTTTGCATCCAGGAAGAAAGAGGTCATTGTCTCCCTCTACTCTTCCCTCATTAGACCAATCGAGTACAATGCCCCATTTGTCATGTACCTCACTAGACACCTGCAACAACTAGAGAGGCCACAAAAGTACCACACAAAGACAATCCTAGACCTTAAACCCTTGCCTTATATGGACATACTCAAAAAAAAAACTTCAGCAATTCTCTGTCTCATATCACCTGCTTAGAGACAATATCTGCTTGATTTAAAAAGCCATGTCTTACCCAGCTCTGTTAGAAATGCTACATCTAAAGAAATCCCAATCCTTCCACACCACATGCCTCAGAGACCTCAACCTCATTACCACAATCATTAAAACATGCTGAAGGAACAGGTTCATAACCCAGAGACTGCCCATGCTATGGAATAGACTTCCCGTACATGTCAAGCAGAGCACCTCATTGGTCTTCTTCAAGAGAAATCTTGGTGAGTGGATGGGAAATAGAAAATTCACCCCGGGGATCACTCCAGTGGGTCTACTTGACAAAGGCAGTAGGAACTAAGGTTGGGTCGCACAATGCCAGGGTAATCCTATGGGCTAGGCTTGTAAAGGCTCCAGGGCCATTAGCCTAGTACATACCTATGAACCTATGAACCTATGATATGTATATATGTTATTTAGGTATACGGGGAGAGACTGAGATGTATGTTTTATACATATAAAAAAACAAAAACCAAATTGGCAAACCAAGACCAAGAAATCCAACAGCCCTGACAATATTTCGATTAGGTCATTGCTAAAATTAAAAAAAAAAAAAAAAAATTAAGAGCAGCAAAATTTTGATAAAAATAAAAACAAGACCTCATAAAATGTTGTTAGCAAGACATATCTACTCCTTTTAATCTATGTAAAACATATCCACAAATATATTATTCACCACCTTGTAATAAATTTATTTAAGTCATTCGGATGTTTTACAAAGGGAACATTTTGAAATGTAATTTTTTATTTTACCACAAGAGGAAACCAAAGTATGTATAATGCATTTTTTAACATTCACAAATGGTTTTAATACTTTTATATAATATATTTTTAATTAAAAAATTGTACTTAAAAGTTAATTAAAGTAGTAGTATGTTACTTGTGTTAAGGTTTTTAAGAATTGTATCATACGTATTTTATTTAGGGGACTGTGGTTTAGTGTGTTGAAATTGTTCAGTGGTTTTAGAGGAAAGGAAATATGCCCATGTATGGTTAATTGTTTTTTTTCAGTATGTAACTGAATCAATTAAAATTTAATGATTTTATTGGTTGGTTTGAACTAAGGATGGTATGAAAAGCAAGGTACTTGTAACTTTGACCCACATCCGATGAAGTGACTAAAAACGAAAATGAACTGTGTATAGTGTTAATGTGTTATTAAAGTGTGTTTTACTGAACGTTCCTTGGGCTTTATTGTTCTGTTATCTGTTGAGGGCTGTTTTATATATATATATATATATATATATATATATATATATATATATATATTTGAAAATACATAGAGATAGATATACTATGTATGGGAGACAGAGATAGTGACAGATGGATATGTCTACATATATGTATGTATGTTTAGACATGTCAATACATAACAGCTCGTTTTAATCAAGGGGCAACATGACTGTGCTCAGTTTAACTAAGTGTATGGGCATGCCCAGTGGGACTGTCTGTACTTATAATATGACTCCAGGCCACACCTACCAGCACTCCAGTCTGGGAATTTGTGTGTTGCAGACACTGACATCTGTCCCTGTTTCTGCAGAACTGCAATTCACTCAAAATGTCCATGGCATTCTCCAACTGTCTGATGTATTTAGTATTTGACAGACTTTCATAACATTATACCACACACAGACTGACAGTCTGTGAAAACACCAACATAATAATACCTCACATGCAAAAGATGTGGATACATTCAGATTTGAACCATCAATGGCATCACCCATGCTAATTCCCTTAGCCCACAGAGCCACACAAGCTGCAAGCCAGAGATTAATCATTCATGATGTAATCAATAGCATACATATGTACGTTGTTATTCCTGCGTTAAGTGAAACATACAATGTGTGGTCGATTTCTTTGTTACTGCCTTGAGTTTTCCTGGACTGCTTATATACCATTGATGACCTACTGTTAAAGTGGTTATATGGGAAAACTGCTGTGTTGGGTGGGGGGAACAACACCACATGTTCTGCTGGGATAACAGTAGTCCAGCTATCATGTGACTCCACTGTTTAACATCTCCCGTGACTGATGCAGTGCATATTCCAACAATGAGGTGTAGTAAATATTAAGGAACACATACTAATGGACTGGGTAAATGTAGTTCAATGTGGATGTTACTTGTGTCCAAATAGCCCACTGTATTTCCTTGCATAAATGCAGGAGATCAATACATATAATACCATATTATAGTAATCCTTACAAATAGTGTGTAGGTTAGGGACTTAGCTTGCGAATGCAGCAGTTGACAGAACTGTAGTTCAGGGCTGACTCTGTCTGATGCAAGCAGTACACAGCCAATACATGGATAGATACAGGTTGTGTGGGTTGCCTGACATCATTTTTAATATATGTATGTGAATGGGAGTAAGGTGTCAGTCCCTAGGGCCCTAGCTTGTCAGTGAATGTGCTATGCATTGTCTCTTAGCCAAAGCCAGGGCATACTGCACAAACCTATGTCTGCCTACAGGGACATCATCAGGGGGGGTTCCTCCTATGAGCCCTCCTGTGACTGTGGCTGTGGTGACTTAGGCACTTGTTTGGGGATGTGTATCACTTCCCTTTACTGATCCTGTTCCATCTGTTTCTGCAGGATCATATTGTGTAGCATAGCACATACTGTGAACATATGTGCACACGTGGCTGGAGAGTACAGCAGGGCTCCACCAGATACACCGACACACTGGAACCATGACTTCAGAAGGCCAAGCACATGCTCTATGATGTTCATAGTTTGTGTGTATGCCTCATTATGACATTCTTCCTTGGGTGTGTGTGTATTTCTGATGGGTGTCATCATCCATAGTTCCAGGGCATAGCCAGCATCCCCCTGTAAATGGCCATGTGGGATGTTTCCCCTAGCAAACATCTGGTACAGCTGTGATGTGTGACAGATAAGGAAGTCATGATAACTGCCAGGGCTGCCAGCACATACATTCATGGTAATCCTCTGGGCATTGCACACAAGTTGGCAGCTGATGAACTGGTACCTCTTGCAGTTGAAGTAGATTCTACCCTCCTCACCGGGTGGGGCCTTGATGTGTACATAAGTGTAATATATGGCACCCAGTTCTGCAGGGTAGTGTGCTACATGGTAGAAATGTTGCATCTTGCTGACCCTCACCTAAGGAGTGAGGGAAAAGAAATGTGCTCACTGGCATGTGGTAGCATGGCATCCAGAAACTTGGTGGAGTACCCTGGATGCTGATCCTGTAAGACTGCAGTCATGTCCCCAGCTGGTATTTAGAAAGTACTTGTAGCTAGTATCCTAAGGGATACACATACCTTTGTTTTCCAGTGGAATGGGGTCCCCTCTGTTGGCTCTAGGTCTTAGTGGAGGGTGGCAGATCTCTTTTTGTAGTATGTCCCTTTCCACCCTGTAGTGCTCTAAAATCTCCAGCTCATGTAGCTCCTGGAAGGTTACCCTTGGCCTGAACACTCTTTTCCTTCTTTGTCTAAGCCTATTGTCAGCAGCAGCAGCAGCACTGACTTCGGCATCTAGCACACACAGGTGTAGCAGACCTGCAACAGCCCCTAGCATTCCTTCAGTTAACATTCCAAAGTCTGTACTCCAATGGTCCTGAGTACTGGGGAAAAATCAGAATGTAGGGTGTATGCATACTTTACAGAGCACTCCTGTAGGTGCGTAATGTGGGACTGGCTAACTATGATGCATTCTACCTGCCTACAATATAATCAATGCCATGTATTGGCCTATTTTAGCTTAAACAAGGGTCAGAACTAATTAAATACATTTTTCAGACATGCTCAGCATGGAGGTGTGCCATGCAAACATGTGAATGGAAGGTAAACAAAGCTTAGAAATTAGTAGACACACCCTACCCTGAAAGAACATGCTCAGCCAGGTGGCACACCATGCAAACACATGCAACTAAGCTGAAATGAGCTTAGAAGTCAGTAGGCACACCTCTTCTCATGTCAGCTATATCCTGTGTAAACAGCAACATGGGTCTAAGCCTACACAAAAGGGATATGCAGACACAACTACTCCTTTCTGTTATTTAGTAACTCAACCTCATTTGCATAGGTATCCATGCTCACAGCCTAGAAACTACACGCTTCATAGCCCAACCACAATAGCAACAACACCAATGCACCATTGTAGTGAATCCTCACATGGTCTTGCAATATATTTCTGTCACATAATATTAATTTTTGTTTCCAATTTTTTTTATTTTTCTGTAATGCATATTTGCACACTGCAGCATGCTGCACAAACATGCCCAGATTATAAAAAAAATAATAATTAATTTATTTCCTTTAATTTTTCAGACATACGGGATAATGGTTTTGCTCATATTTGTATGTGGTATGACTTTTCTGTCCATATATCTCCAGTTTTATAACCTTTTTGTCTGTCTGCACTCCTGTACATGGAATTTTTCTGCGTACACTACAGACACTAACACTGCATCTAAAGAGATGCTTATCTGCTTGCTGGATCACTCTACCTGACTCATTTGAATGAGTTTCAACTGCTTATGAGGTGATTTGCATGCCATGGATGTTTCTGTGTTAGAGTGCTCATGTGCACCGCTCAGCAGCACTTACTGAAGCTAAAAATGTTTGTGACCATGTAAGTAGCATGGTGTGATACCTACACAGAAAAAAAAATGTGTAGGCTTTATTAAAGTCCCCTCCATAGACATAGATATATATTCCCACAGATGAAGATGTCAACAAATCAAGTCTAGGTTTTATGTTTCACTGCCAAAAAAATAATATTTGTCACTTTTCAGTGGCTGCTGGATGCCTTTTGATGTTCTGTATGTTTTGAACAATCGATTTCATTATGAACAGTTTGCACGCGTAAGTGTATGTGTGCATGCACGCGCGCGCGCGTATGTGTGTGTGTGTGTGTGTGTGTGTGTGTGTGTGTGTGTGTGTGTGTGTGTGCACGCACGCAAGCGAGCACGCATGTATGGATGCTTGTGTGGGTTATTGGTTTGAGGTGGCTGTCGTTCTTCCACACACTCCTAGATTAAATAGTAGAGCCTTCAGCACTGGGTGGGGAACAACTAGATACCAAGGATGCTACTCTCATGATGTAATAACACTTAAAACAGTACAGTGATTACTGGTGGGGGGCACTAGATACCAAGGATACTATGCTTGTGTTATAATGTCATTTACAACAGTAGGGGCAGTAACATTGGTGGGGGAACACTAGATAACAGGGATACTATGCTTGTGCTACAATAGCACTTCCTACAGTACAGGGATGTGGGGTGTGAGGAACACTAGATACCAGGGACATTACTCTTGTGCAGTAATGGCACTTAAAACAGTATAAGTATCAGGGTGGGGAGAAGACTAAATGCCAGGGATTGCTAATAGAAATAAAAAGTAAAAAAAAAGAGAAAAAAGGGA
Source organism: Protopterus annectens (assembly GCF_019279795.1). Classification (NCBI taxonomy): domain Eukaryota; kingdom Metazoa; phylum Chordata; order Ceratodontiformes; family Protopteridae; genus Protopterus; species Protopterus annectens. The sequence continues at coordinate 754,723,470 of NC_056732.1, read as the reverse complement.
GAAAAGAACTTGAGCCATGAACCCTTGAAACAAAATAAACCTACATTAGCCTGCTTTACTAACTGATAAGTTAGCACAGTAGTTATTTTTTTCTAAATAGTAATTATCTTTGGCATTATGCACTGCATGAAACATGTCATGCTGCACAATGGGGATTAACAGAAAATGCTAAGCATTCCTCTCCACCTCATAAATGGCTTTCATCCTAGCGTGTGTTTACCAAATGTTATAGGTTCATAGGTTCATAGGTAGGTACTAGGCTATCAGCCCAAGGGCCTACGTAAGCCTAGACAGCAAGGTACCATAGCTTATGCCACCCAAGAAAGTTATGAAGTATGAAACTTGAAGGTCTGCCATTAAGGACTGACTGATATCATACATTCAGGGACAAATTAGACATCATGGATGTTCTGAAAATAGGGACAAGTAAGGGGCATATAGTTTGTATACATTTTACTGTGTCCCTGTGTGTGTGGCAGAGTGACTGAAGGAGATGGGCACTTTTACTTGCACGATGCGGTTGCCACTTTTAACTACCTTGGGAACTGCTGATCTGCACTTTGAGGTATTTAAGTACACTTCAGATATATGCAAATTAGCCAATAGTGAGGTATTTCCTCATTGCATCTAATGTGTCTCTGAACTGCATAATACTGCAGTGTGTAAGCAGAGCCTTTTTTAGCATGGGCCTTACGGCCTACACTTGAGCCACTAATGAAGCCCTGCAACAATACTGAGAAGCTTTTCAAGAGTAACAAGTGTGAGACTGGCTTAAAACCTTGTAGCTGCTAGTGATAGTCCTGCTCTTTCAAGACTCTTAATTGCTCTAAATGCCACTGAGGAAGGTTATCCAAATGATGTTGAATCAGGTCTTTGTTGCTGTGTGCATCAGTTTGACACCTGTATTAAATAATGAGATCATGTTATGCAACAATCTTTATGAATCAAACATCATTTTTTACTCCCTACATTTGAAGACAGTATAATGTGAGGTGTATCTCCTACTCTACCTAAACAGGCATGGTAACTTTCTATTTAAAGTTAGGTGGCATGACTGGTAGATCCTATTATTCAAACTTCAGATAATTATAAATGTGTGTGGAAAAAATGTTTGACTTTAAACATGCCAAAATGGTTAAATGCACATCTACCTAGGAGGACAATCCAATAAATATGGCAGCATATTCTCAGCATTTATACTGGGTATCTATATCTATATCTATGTCAATCTATCAATCTATCTATCTATCTATCTATCTATCTATCTATCTATCTATCTATCTATCTATCTATCTATCTATCTAATCTATCTCTATATAATTGGTGAATTAACAAAGCAGTGGCTGACTGTGCCCAGTTCTCTAGTCAGTAAGCTATGGTTACTCTATATCACTTTTTTGTCTGTCACTCGTAACTTGAGCCAGAAGCATTCTATGTGAATGAGTTTAATCAGGTATACAAGGCATGGTATTTTATGAGCCTGCACCAGACATGGTTCATTAACTATTTGGCATCAATAAATATGTTACATAGTGAAAACTCTTCCCTCATATAGGGGACATTTTCTAATACTGAAGTGAAGACAGGATAGATAATTTGATAGAGTAAATACTCCATTTGCTTTGAAATCCCACATATTAATGTAGTGCATGCAGTGCTGTGATTACCCTTTGAAATAAGGAAAATACAGACTTGCTGAGAACAAGTTCTGAAATATTTAGCATTCCTTTGCTTCGGATCTCTAAGCACTGTTAAGTTCTAGTCTCATTGCAGGTCCTAGCAGAGGCCAGCTATAGTGACCACAGAATAGCAACAGAAAATAAAATGGCTTTAAAGGCTATTATGTACTTCACTCTGCTA
>NC_056732.1:754641610-754716610 GCF_019279795.1 Protopterus annectens | reverse complement strand
TCTTTGTTTGTTCTTTTCTTTTTACCAGGCCCTGGGAAACTCTTGATTACTTCCTTATCACGAAATTCCAGCATGTCCACGAGTTTTTTCCGAAGATTTATGGCTTCTACGAGTGTAAACAAGCCACGAGGTAACAGGAAGTCCTTTGGAGGATGCAGGGGGACTGATTTCAATGTAGCACAACCAGGAGGTCCGTCAGCGAACTGGTTCCCCCATCGCGAATTCGAAATGAAGAAAACAAGCCCATCGAGCAGGAAGGACTATAGGGAAGCTGTAGAAACTGTTTGGAACTAAAAACGAAGCTTCCTGGACTTATTTGGAGGGTAAATGGCTTCTGTATGGTATATGGAAATGTACAGCTGTGCAGGTAGGAAATACTATTGTAATGGGTTGGTTAAAATAGAAGGGTATTGCATTGTATAGTGATAGATTTTGGTAATTATGTCTCTGTTTCTTTTTTCGTAGATGTTTTTTTTTTTTCTTTTTTCTTCTTTCACTTTTAATTAGGAAAATGTATGTGTATGCTCTGTTCAATAAAATAACAGGATGATGTTAGTATAATAAATGTTATGAAAGACTGTGAACTTGAAATGTTTAAAATGTTACATTTAGATTGTCCTTCTCTTTAGTATTTTTAAATATATTTTATAGGGATACAATTATTTAGTCAAATGCTTTGTGTAGTACAGTTGTTATTGTTACATAGAGTACGTACCAAGTTTTAGCAGACTGTTACCTTTGGAGAAGGACAACTACCTTAAACAGTTAGAACATTTAAACAAAAATAACCTTAGGACTGTATTGTTATGTTTAACAACTGTTTCCTTTCTCTGGGAATTAATAATTAATAGTGTATATGACAAGAAGTTAAAATGTTTTATTGTCATTGCTGATTATTAATATTGTGAGCTATTAGTTAAACCGGATTTTCACACAACAATTAGTAAATGTGTTTGACTATATTAAGTATGTCCAGAACTGTAGTTAGGTAATTAGTAGTATTTATTAGGGAATGTTTGGATTAAGCTTTGTAGACTTAGAGATAGTGGTTGTAGGTTTTTTGCATAAGGTTTGTGGGTTAATTTGTAGAGTTAGAAATTTAGATAAACAGAGATATTCAAAGGATGTGAAAAACCTATGTACATCCTGGTCCAGAGGAATAGTGGATAAGCACTGGGTAGGAATGGGATGTCAGATTTGCTTCCAAATAATCTATGGTATGTTAATACACTGTAATCTAAGGTTGTCTCTCAATAGCAGGAATAGGAATACATTTTTGAAGAGCTACAGATGTGGATAATAGAATCTTGGAATGTTAAAGGACTCCAGAACATGAAAAAAAGGAAGCTATTTTTACACTTGTTTTTCTAATCAAAAGCAGACTTTATTTCATTGCAGGAAACTCATTTGACTAATGATCAGTGGGATATACTGAAGAATAAGAAATGGATTAGGGAGATAGTGGCAGCGGAAGGGACAACGAACAGTGCAGGGGTGGCAATTATAATTAAAAACCGATACCAAGAAAAAATCTTACATGTCAAAATAGATAAAGAGGGAAGGTGGTGTTTAGTGGTTTTGATATCGAAGTTCTATGATAAACCTATATTACTCATGAATATATATGCCCCCTCCACTAATCAGCACCATTTTATAACTTCACTTTACTCCATTTTACAATGATATAATAACTGTTATATATTAATGGGAGGTGATTGGAATTCGTATCAAGATCCCAAGTTGGACAAATTTGGTTCATCCAAAGCTTTTAATAAACAGGCAAAAATAGCATTGAAGGAATTTAAAACTGATTTTAAACTATATGACCCATTTATACATACACACACACAAATGAAAGCAGAGAATTTTACTTTTTACTCAAGTTGCTATAAAATGTGGTCGAGAATTGATTTTTTTTTTTTGATTTCGGAAGTATTGATATCTGCTGACCCATGTGTTTCCACCCAAGCCAGACAATTATCGGACCACTCAAAGATCACACTAACACTAAAGAATAATTATATGAGTAATAGGAGACTTCGAGGATACAATTGGTCTTTAAATCCATATTTACTGAGGAAAGAGGACATATTGAAAGAAGTTAAAGAGACACTTGAACAGTTACTTCATAACTTTCTTAAAAACAGACATCCTGTTGATATAGAATGGGCTACAACCAAAGCCCAAATAAGAGGGATTTTTCTTCAGAAAGCTACTTACTATAAAAAAATGCAAAATAAGGAACTATTAGACTTGGAAACCAAAATTAAGTTACTAGACCAGGAGCTAATGAGGAACTATAATAAACAAACAGAAATAGACTTATTAAAGTGTCAAAAAGAACTGTTTTTACTACATAATAGTAAACTGTCATTTTATGAGCAGAGAAATTTAGTGAAATACGCAAATCATATTCAGACTCCCTCAAAAGCATTAGCATGCATTATTAACCAAGCGAAATCAACATTACTAATTTCAGAAATAAACTATAATAATAGAACATATACTAATAAGGCAGATATTATGAATACTTTTGAAACAATATTTAATCAGGTATACGGTGATCAGCAGACAATTTTACCAGATAAAGTTAGGAAAGATTTCTTGCAGAAAATCATATTCCCGAATATTGAAAATGAGTCCCACAGGGGTTTAATTAAACCAATTTCAGCGGAGGAGGTAGCAGAGATAATTAAAAAGCTGAGACCACATAAAGCCCCAGGCCCGGACGGATTGACCTCTGAATTTTGCAAAACTTTTAATGAGATTCTGAGTAAAATACTCTCACAGACATTTAATTATATAATTCAAAATAAAATCAATGATCCTCATTTTAATGCTTCTAAGACTATTTTGATACCGAAAGAAAAAAGTGACTCTAAAAACCCAGATAATTACAGACCCATTTCACTCTTGAACATAGACATGAAAATTATGACATCCATCCTGGCAAATAGGCTAAAAAAGGTCACAAATTTATTAATATCAGAGGAACAGGCGGGATTTATGGATGGGAGACAGACCACTGATAATACATTAATGCTTCACACGTTAATCTCATACGCCAAGTACAAAAACCTCAATATTTATGTACTCATAATTGATGCACAGAAAGCATTTGACAGAGTTAACTTGGTATACCTTTTTGATATGTTATCATACTTTAATATACCTTCGGATTTCATTCTAACATTAAGGAAAATATATAATAACGCATATACAAATGTATTTATCAACCAAGAATGCTCTAAAAGAATACAAATTAAAAATGGTACCCGACAAGGGTGCCCACTATCTCCTATTTTGTTTAATCTTTATTTGGAACCATTATTTTTACACATTAAACAAAATGTTTTTTACAATCCTCCAACACTATATGGTATGAAAATAAATATGGCTGCTTTCGCAGATGATTTAAATATATATTGTACCACACCAGTGTCAGACACCGAGAAAATATTAAAAGCAATAGAAGACTTTCAGAAAATCTCTAATTATAAACTGAATTTTAAGAAATCTAAAATATTCCCATTAAAGACTCCTATACCTTTTTCATTGCTACCATTGATAGGACAAGTATTGACGGAAAAAAAAACAAAATATTTGGGTATTGTATTTTCAACTGATAATAGAGATTTTTTTATAAACAATGTTAAGTCAACTTGGGATCAGATAACATTGGACTTGAAAAGATGGAGTAAACTGAAACTACCAATGATGGCAAGAACTGCAATTATCAAAATGAATGTGCTTCCCAGAGTATTATATATACTTAGAGCTACACAACTTAGAATCACGAGGAAATATTTTAAACAGCTTCATATAGGATGAGGGAGATTTCTTTGGGAACCTAGGAAAACGAGGATAGCGTATGAGAAACTGATGGCTCCAAAGAATAGGGGAGGTTTAGACTTACCAGATTTTGAAACTTATTACTTGATAATCAATGCCAATAGAATTTTAAGGGCGATTCACTTTGATAGAGGCAGTCTGAAATGGGCGCCAAAATGGCTGGTCTTAACCTACAGACATGTAACTAAAGTGGGAATTAACTGTAAAGCTCTACCCTTTCTGAATAGAGGAACACTCAGTAAATATGACTTAATGGAACATATTAAAAGTTATGTAACTTCAATTCAAAATCTTTTTACCTCATTAAACCTACTAAATTATATGATGGTGTTTCAACCATTCCATAAGACCCCAAATTTAGTAATTGGGAATAAGTTGATAGACTTACAAAAATTCCCCCTAATAAAGGATTTAATTGTATTGGATCTCTACCCCTTTCTTGGGGTATCAGTTCACGACATTTTAAAAGAGAAAAGTCTTCCTATTTCCTATCTAATTATCATGAGACAACTAAAAGATCTGGCTATAAATTATTTTAATAACTTTGATTTTAATGAAGAGGAATTAAATATATGTCATAATCTGTGGGAAGCTCTGATACAAGATAAAAAATATATAACTATTTCATATAAACTGATAAAAGAGATAAAATATAATAAACATATTCTCTTATCGAATTATTGGAGGGAAAAATTAATATTAGTTGATGACAGCAAGATCTTGGAAGCATTTAGTCTAACATTAAAGTCTGTGTCCCTTCAGAAACTACTATTCACACAATTGATGATATTTAACAATGCCTACTATACCCGTCTTATTCTTCATAAATTTGACTCAAAAAACTCACCTAAATGTCCTTATTGTACAGACCAGACAGCTGACTTGTTTCACATGTTTTGGAGTTGCAAATGCATTTTTAAACTTTGGAATTCATTAAAACTTCAATTACAGAAAATGGGATACCAGCATTCAACACTCTCTTGGGAATTTATGATCCTACATATTCCTCCAGATAACTTAGATACATCAAAAAAGATCATAATCATGAATATTTGTTTATTAATGAAACTATACATAGCTTCAAACTGGTTGAACCCGACTCAGACATCTTGGGAAAATTTTAGAACATTAGCAATCATACACATATTAGCGCATAAATTGTTAATCAATGACCATAAGAAAAGCATAAATAATATAAAAACATGGGAGCAAATCTTCAATATTGTGTTGGCCTAGAGGTTCTTATCCACTATTACTCAGGACACATATTTATAAGACTGATTCAATTTTAGATTTGACATAGATCGTAACAATAATACAGATTGTTGACTTTTTCATGTTGTATTTCTTTTTTAATAATTTGCATTAATATACAATGTTTATGTAACTTTTGGAAGCAATCATGTATATATTGTAAATATTTATAGTGTGTAGTTATGTAATTGAAAAACAATAAAAGACGGATTATTGAAAAAAAAAAAGAACCTAAAAATACTGTCAGAAACAATCTTTAGAGACAGATCATCAGAGAAGTGCTGCTAACACTTAGGCATCTTGGCCATGCCCTCAACTAGGATATTTTTGAATGGTATATAAAAGCTGGGAGGAAGGCGGCATATGTTTTCCTAATATTGAATTGTATCCTAAATCAGTAAGCTTCTAAATTATAGCTCAATGTTTAAATTCTACACAATTCTAAATTGAAATAATTTCAGAAGAAGATCATACTTGTTAATAACAAAATTACAGTTGAGTCATATACTCAAATTATATTTAATACAATTTAATGGATTCTTAGAGAATTTTGTATGAGTAGTAGTAATAACTTTATTGTCATTCCCTTTATTAACTATATTCTTTCCACATTTAAGAGATATTTGAATAATATTAATAAGACTAATGACTTTATATTTTTATTGTTTCCTATAGCTTTTACCGATGATTGCTTAAAAATATATAATTTGGTTGGAATGTTAGATTTTTAAAGATAGCAGCTTAATCTTTTGGCATCAGTTTCTGAATAGTAGCAAAGTATATTCAGCAGATTATCAGTTATCTATAGCGTAGGAAATTATAATTGGTTGAGTCTAAAATACTGTAAAGATTTTGTTAGTGATAAAATTAAAATATCAATTGATTCATAGTTCTGAAACTCTTAGAATTTTTACTTAATATTAATAATAATTTAATTAATCATAAGTCATATTTATCTACAATATATAGAATTTTAAGAACAGATTATACTCTTTCACTTTTGAATTTTTGGAGTTATTCAACCAAAATATATGATGGCTTGTTTTCAGACATAAATAAGAATCTAGTATTTAAATCAGTAGGCAAAACTATATCTTCACCCTATTGAAAACTATTAACTTGGAAGTTTTTGAAGAGATACTTTAACCCCTCATAAGGTTGCATAAGGTTGCAATAATACATAAAGTATCACTCTCTAATTGATGTGGTGACATTTTGGATGCTGAATGGATACATATGGTATTAGAGTACAAAATGATATCCTCATTTTGGAAGGATTTTAAACATTTCACACACACACTGTGGTCAGATAAATTCCTTCATTTTATTTAATGCTCCAGTTCTAGACGTTACTTCAAGAATGCAAGTACCTGTTCTATATTATACTCTAGCTATGTAACTGAACACTGGCGTACAGCAACAGTGGTCCCACTCCACAAGGGGGGTGCCTCTACAGACCCTGGAAACTACCGCCCCATAAGTTTAACTAGCCTGATCTGCAAAGCTATGGAAAGAATCAATATGGAACTCATAAACAGAGACATAATGGACCTACAGACACTTGACCCCACCCAGTTCGGCTTTGTAAAGGGTAGATCCTGCCTTTTAAACCTGGTTGACTTTTTCAAAACAGTCACTAGAGCCATTGATGAGGTCAAAGCAGTCCATACTGCATACCTGGACTTGGCAAAGGCCTTCGACACAATACCCCACTCAGGCATCATAGATAAGCTAAACAGCTTAAAAGTAAACCCTTATGTCACTAGATGGGTTGCAAACTGGCTAAAGGACAGAACCCATAAAGTTAAAATCGCTGGAGCAATGTCAGACTCAAAGCTAGTCACAAGTGGTGTCCCACAGGGATCTGTCCTGGGACCCCTCTTGTTCGGCATTTATTTCTCAGATGTTAAAGCAAACATGGGAGGGCTGTGGCTGACAAAGTTCGCAGATGACTGCAAACTAGGTGCCATAGTCGATACACCAGCAGACACACACATCCTCCAAAAAGGCCTCACTGAAATGGACAACTGGTGCCGTAGTCATGGCCTTAAACTAAATACCAAAAAATGTATAGTCATCCCTTTTGGAAAAAAACAAAGTACCCACAAATTATCACATAGACAGCAACCCACTGAGTATGGAAAAAGTAATCAGAGACCTAGGGACCCAAGTAGACAGCGACCTCTCATTTGACACCCACATTGCCAAAGTGGTTAGAAAAACATTCTACCTTGCACACCTCATCATGAAGGGATTTACATCCAGATCCAAGGATGTCATTGTACCCCTATATTCCTCCCTCATCAGACCCATGATTGAGTACAATGCCCCATTTGGTATGTACCTCACCCGGCACTTGCAACAGCTGGAGAGACCACAAAAGTACCTCACCAAAAGGATCAAGGGTCTCCAACATATGTCTTATTCTGCCAGACTAAAGAAACTTCAGCTCTATTCAGTAGCATACCGTCTGCTCAGAGGTGATCTCTGCCTGACGTACAAGGCCATGTCCAATCAGGATCTGATGGACATGCTCCACCTCAAAAAATCCAAATCCATCATGACCACAAGAGCTAAAGACTTAAACCTCGGCACAAGTATGAATAGGACATGCTGGAGGGATAGATTCATAACCCAGAGGCTTCCCATGCTTTGGAACAGGATCCCAGTTCGTATTAGGCAAAGCCCCTCACTGACTCTCTTCAAGAGAAATCTTGATGAGTGGATGGGAGATCGTAAGTTTACCCCAGGGGTCACATCTCTGTCACTGCTAGACAGGGGCACAGTAAACTAATTCTATTATATAAGGGGACCTTCATTGTGTCACTACTAGACAGAGGCACAGTATTCTAGATTTATTCTGTACATTTTTGTACCATTTCATGGGGTGGCAAAAGCCACATCACTATGGCTAGGCTTACAAATGCCCCAGGGCAGATAGCCTAGTATTATACTATGAAACTATGAAACTATAGCAAGGAAAGTAGTCAAAATTGGAGTATAAATCTGTTATATCATTTACATAATTGACATATTTAGCTAAAAGGGCTTGCCTAAAAGAATTGTTAACCATTAAGATGAGAGCACCTAACACTCCATCCATCCATCCTCAACCCCTTTTCCCATTTTTGCACATGGGGTCAGGGTGTCACTTCCACAGTACCGCCGGGTGCTGGAAAAAATTAAGTGATTTACTTGAAAAATATTAATGATTTAATTATATATTTATAATGAATATCTTGATATGGGCTACGTAAATCATTACATAGTTGATTTATTTTAATAATGCTATTGCTTTTTTATTGTTATTGTTGAAAAATTTTAATAAACATCTAAGAGAAAAAAGAATCTCAACTGTTCCACAATGAAACAAAAGGCACGCACCAATAATGACAAAACTGCCCTATTCAGGACATTTCCATCATAAAAGTCTACTCAAACTTCTACAGTCCACCATTATCAGTAAATATGCACAATCTCTGAAGAAGTAAAAGTCATCTAAATAATTCCACATTAAAGAAATCTGTAACTAATGAAGAGGTTTCTCCTAGCAAATAAGTTTATATTTCATTGTTTCATCTACAAATAAAGTACCTGTTGCCCTTGAGGAATAAATTGCCTATGGTGCATTAAAAAATTCTAAGCTAGTAATATTACAATAGGGAATGGATGTCAAACTGATAATAGGTTCATAGTTACTAGGTATCTTTGCCAAAAAGTAATGCAGCATCCACCCCCTTTACAACACAGTACAGTATCAGCAATGCATCTACCTACTGTGGGAGTAGAACACACAGCCTTTTGCATCAAAAGCAAGTATACTACTTGTTGTGCTTTTAACAATGCGATCTGAGTCAGCATAAGCAGCACTAAACTTTTATTTCCTTGCAGCTCTCAGCTTCTTGTAAAATCTACTCGACACTCAGCTGCATCTCTGAACTTTGCAGCACAAGAAATCTGGAAAAAGCCAAAATTTATTGGGGGAGGGACAAAAGCCCAAAAATCAGGGACACATTTTAAACATTGCTTGTATAATGTTGGAAAGTTGCTAGAATAAAATGCTATGTTACCACCAGACATTTCACTGCCAAGTATTGAACCCAGGACATTGTCTACTATGCCAAATCATCTGTTTTGTGAAAGAGAGAAAGACTAAAACTTAAATGGCTACCATTTAGTGATTTCATTTCTCACCATAGCTGTCAACCTCTTAGCACAAAACACTTGAACAAAGCCAATAATGGGGGAATACCGGTCCCAAGCATATTCAGTGAATTCAGTTCTCACCATAGCTGTCAACCTCTTAGCAAAAAATCCGTGGACAAAGCCAGTAATGGGGGAATTAAGCCCACAAACATATTCAGTGAATTCAGTTCTGACCACAGCTCTCAACCTTAGCACAAAAAACCTGGACTAAGCCATTAATGGGGGAATACAGTCCCAAAAATAGGGACAAATTTCAAGTACGTTATAAACTTAGAAAATTGCTAGAATAAAAGATTTTGTGTTACCGTGTACTTTCTGAAGAATATGAAGTCTGAAATTCAAATGCCTGTTATTTTTATATATTTAACAATTGTTAACCAGAAACGTCTCACTTGGAACAAAAGTCAGTTTTCAGCAGAGACTCAGGGAGAAACACTCCAGACATATGTCTTTGTAAGATGGGAGAACAGGCAGACTCCACACAGAATGCACCCCACCAAAGAATCAAACCAGAGAACCTGTAGCTGTCAGGCAACAATGTTAACAGTGCACCACTGCACTACTGACTCTGTAAGGAAATAAAATACAGAAACCACATATTTTATGAGGAACAGAACAAATATGAGGCAAAAATCTGCAAACTTTTGACAAATGGTGGTGGGTAGGGAATTCAGGCCCTTGGCACCTGCACCCAAAGTACAGGGTTCAAGCCTGAGGTATTCTCTATCTACCACCATGTGTTTTCTATAGCCACCAGTATATAAGAACTGGGGCATTTCACACATACACCACTTACTAATGGCTTTCTGACACATAGCTCTCACCTCCATTGCCTGCCTAGGTACACTCTTCTAAGAGAAAGAAGACCTGCCTGACAGGGTTATCCTGCCAGACAAGACAGGAAAGCATGGGTCTATATAAAGAAGCCTGATAATTAATGTTGAGGAAGAAAATAAATCTGTTAAAAATAAAAACAAGTTAAAAACAACACTTACTAGCCTCCCACCTTCATTGTAGAGTATAGACTGATCATGGTAATGTGGAAAACTAGTCCCTAAATCTCACTACAACTGTTACTTCAAAGCCACATAATCACACCATATCAAGAATCAACTGTGTACTCTGATTTTAACAACATCCTTTCAGTCATCAAACTTGGTATAAAAATATTTTATTGTGTGTGTCTTCATGCTATGTTCTCCCAACAAACAAGATTCATCACCCCATGAAACAGGACGTCTCTATGATTTTTTTAATGACTTGAGAACACATGGCTTATCATTAACACCAGCAATATAATGTTTATGTTGCTTGTAATACGCAAGTGGTCAAACAAAGTCCTTGTCACAAAATGTTAACAAATCACTAAACCTATCTCAGCTTTTAAATACTTAAGTATTTTACTTAGGTCTCATCTAAACTTTCAAGCCTCACACTGAGATTGTGAACTCTTAATAGAAGATAGTTAGGCATCGCTTGAAAATTTTCCAGATACTCATTTCAGAAATGACTGATCACAGTTAAATATGTCCCAATTCCTCAAACTGAATATTGACTGCCACAGGGCTACATGTTTAAATATCATTGCCCATGTGTTTGATTCTTTAAAGATGAAGCCTCAAAGGTAGAAATCTTTGAAGGCTAAACTGTAAAAGTACCAAACTGATATTCTGAAAGAAAACCAAACTGCCTGAGATGTGAAGTCATACCTCTCAACTGTCCAAATTTTCATAGAATATCTGGCTTTTTGCTTCATACCTTTAAATTTGTGTTTTTCTAGCAAATCAGTGAAGTCCTCCATTGCTAAGTACAGCCCCAATTTTGTCCATTGCTGTATAGCTCCAAGTACGTCCTCGATTTTGTGATGAAGTCCTGCGAGAGCAGGCCAGCCTGCAGACGTTGCAGTCTGATCCCTTTCCAGTCTATGCAGTTGTAACTAACTGCATAGACTTCTGGGATGCTCTTGACTGCTGCGTTTCTAATCTGGACTACTTGTGAATCAGTCCAGAGCTCTGAGCATGCTTCGGACTGGTTCAGAAGCAGTCTGGATGTCAGAAATGCCAAGAGTGCACATGAACGAGATCCATGATTTTTTTATTTTCTTTTTTTTATATTTTCTTTCTTCTTCTTTCTTTTACAACTGGGGGGGCTACAGTCCTGCAGTCTAATAGCACGGGCCACCCCTGTTATGATTGCAGGCAAACTACTTATGGATTACACAAACTAGGCTTGCATTGAACAGCATCTGTGGTCTACAGAGTGATATTGCTTGGCACTATTTATCTTCATCTAGTATCCTAGCAGTGAGATAACTGTTATTATTCTAGCTATGCATCTACAGTTGCCAGTATGGCTATATCTGGTTGTTTCCACTTGGATGGGCAAGCCTGTGGGTGAGAACAATGTGCCCTGTCCATGTGTGTGTAGACAAACTTATACATTACACCAGCTGCTCACCTATTGCTGTCTATGTGGTGAAATCCAGCAGGCACAGGGGTCTGTAGGCAAGTGCATTATGTACTATCGAGCCCTTACTTTGGATCCTTTGAGCAACATCTTAGATGCGTTATAGAGCAGCTTTACTCACCATTATTAGGGTATGTAGGACAATGCAGACATCAACACACATATTTCTGTATATAACAGGGATGTATATATAAAAGTAGCTGCGTGTGTGTGTGTGTCCCTAGCTGTGCTCTACATGAACTACAGGATGAACTGGCACCTCACTTGTGTGCTCTGTTCAATCACAGCCTCACTTCAGGCTTTGGCACTACCAAATGGCACACTGCTACAGTCATCCCTCTCCACAAAGGAGGAGCGACTACAGACCCTGGGAACTATCACCCCATTAGCCTGACAAATCTGATATGCAAAGCTCTGGAGTGCATCATCATGGACCTAATAAACAAGGATATATGGAATCTCCAAACTCTGGATCCCACACAGTTTGGTTTTGTGAAGGGTAGATCATGCCTGGTCAACTTGATCAATTTCTTTGAGTCAGTCACCAGAGCTGTGGATAAAGACATGGTGGTTCATACAGCTTACCTTGATCTGGCCAAGGCCATTGATACCATTCCCCACTCAGGAATAATAGAAAAACTCACTAAGCTAGGCATCAACCCCTATATCCCTATTTGGGTTGCAAACTGGCTCATAGATAGAGCCCACAGTGTGAAAGTAGCTGACTCCAGGTCAGACTGCCAACCAGTCATGAGTGGATTCCCACAGAGTTTGGTCATGGGTCCTGTTCTGTTTTGTATCTGCTTCTCTGAATTCCAAGCCAGCATGAAGGGATGAAGGGACTCTGGCTGACAAAGTACACAGACGACTGCAAGTTGGGATCTATTATTGACTCCCCAGTTGATGTTGAAATCCTACAGAAAGGCCTCACTGAGTCCAAGACCAGTATCAGACCCATTGGCCTTAAGCTCAATGCCAAAAATTGTGTCATCATCCCCTTTGGGAAAAACCCAGTGTGACACCCGTGCCCTGGCCCAGCAATCAAGGAGCCTCAGTCGTCACCACTAACACCAGAGAGGGTGTCTCATATATGAGGAAAGGATAACAAATACACACAATAAAGTGCAATTTCCCTTAAGAGCTCACCGAGGTCACAGTCAGTACGGGGCTGGTCGCTCCCTTGCTCTTCAGGTCCCCGATAAGACTCCCCACTGGCACAGCTGTAGGGTCCAGATCTCAACCAGCTGGGCAAGCTAAAATCTCCAGCAACATCTCTGTCCAACCAGTGCTTCATGTCCCTGCCCAAGTAGCTGACACACACACACTTTGAGATAAAAGTTTATACAGCCACACAGACACTTCTGGGGAAGGCTGGCACAGGTTCTCCAGCTGTGCCCCTTTTACCCAGACTATACAGTAGTACCACTTGCCACCACCCAGCTAATGCTTATCTGCTACTCAAAGGCCCTTAAAAGCATGTCCAATTATTACTGAGGAATTTTATTATCCAGTTGGTAGTATGACTCAACATTCAAGGCTTATTAGAGTGACTTGGTACAGGATCCTTATATACATGGACATGCTACACCTAAAGAAATCCCAGTCCCTCTGAGCTACATGCTCTAGGGACCTAAACTTTATCACCACAATAAACAGGACATGCTGGAGGGATAGATTCCTGTCCCAGAGACTTATCATACTCTGGAACAGGCTACCCATCTATGTCAAGCAAAGTTCTTCATTAGCACTCTTCAAGAAAAATCTTGATGAGTGGATGGGAAATAGGAAATACACCCCGGGGACCACTTCTGTGTCTCTGCTTGACAGTGGCACAGGAAAATAACTTTCTTACGTGGCGTAAGCCAGGGAAACTTGTTGGCTAGCCTTACGTAGGCCCTTGGGCCGATGTATGGCCGGTGTTGGAGAGGGATCTCATTTTCGAGCACAATGGTGGGGCATTGAGGAGTCAAAAGTAATGGTTTGGCTCCTCGTCCATCATCATGATGCAAGACTCCTGCAGGGCCAGTTTCAAGGCACTGAGTAGAAAGCAGAAGCCTGGAACCATCTAGCACATGATCTCACCAGTGCCACAGGCGTCCCGCGGACTGGTGAGCAGGTCAGACACTACTACTCAGACCTGAAGAGAAGCAAGGATCGACTGAACCAGTGGATACAGGAGGCCCTTGAAATGGAAAATGCCCCACTACTGAGTATGTAGCCATGGAATGAAGTATGTAAGAATTGCTATTGTAGTCTATATTATGGATAGGTATGTCTCAATATCCCTTCATTTACTTCACAGCTGCAGGTGTCCGTGCTGTGTATTTAGCCAGCCTATGCAGATAGGCTGCTAAAGCTGTGCCACCAGGCAGGTTAGTAATTATTCTGCATGTCTTGTCACATAAAAGAAGTGAGAGAGCCTGAAAAAGAGTGCTGTAACCCATTAATAAAGGTATAATAAGTCACGGCCACTCATAAAATTGTCTAAGGCCAGCTTCGAGAGAAAAATTGCACAGGACACTAAGGATAATTACAAGGCTTTCTTTAGTTATGTTAGGAAACTGGGTGGTAATTCCCAGATATGCTCAGAATTAGTCCAAAATGACAAAAAATACACCGAACCCACAGACATTGCCAACATCCAAGCTGACAGGTTCAGCGCAAACTTCTCTCCCCCCTTCCCCACCAAAAGGGCAAATATCTATCCCAGCAGAGTGCTGCCCCCCTGACATCTCAGATGCTCAGGTAAGAACCGCCCTCTCCAAAGCAAAAAACACAGCATCAATGGGACCAGATGGTGTCCCGGGCTGCGTCCTACATGAACTCCAAGAAGAGCCAAACTAAAACATAAAACTACTGTTCAATCTCAGCCTTACTACAGGATATGCGCCCAAAGAGTGGCGTACAGCAACAGTGTTCCCTCTTCATAAAGGTGGTGCCTCAATGGATCCTGGAAACTATCGCCCCATAAGCCTGACTAGCTTGGTCTGCAAAGCTATGGAAAGGATCATCATGGACCTCATAAATAAAGATATTGGGGACCTACAGACACTGGATCCTACCCAGTTCGGCTTTGTTAAGGGCAGATCCTGCCTCTTAAACCTGGATGATTTCTTTGAAACAGTCACCAAGGCCATTGACGAGGGGAAGGTGGTCCACACAGCCTACCTGGACCTCGCAAAAGCCTTCAATACAATACCCCACTCAGGCATTATGGATAAGCTCACCAGCTTAAATATAAACCCCTATGTCACTAGATGGATTGCAAACTGGCTCAAGGACAGAACCCGTATGGTTAGAATTGCTGGAGCCACGTCAGACTACAAACTAGTTACAAGTGGTGTCCCACAAGGCTCAGTCCTGGGACCTCTCTTGTTCGGTATATATTTCTCAGAGGTACAGGCCAACACGGAAGGACTGTGGCTGACCAAGTTCGCAGATGACTGTAAACTGGGCTCCATAATCGACTCTCCAGCCGACACAAGCATCCTCCAAAAGGGCCTCATAGAAACAGACAACTGGTGCCAGAGCCATGGCCTCAAGCTAAATGCCAAAAAGTGTATAGTCATCCCCTTTGGCAAAAACAAAGTGCCCACAAATTACCACATAGGTGGTAATCCATTAAGTACAGAAGAAGTAATTAGGGACCTGGGGACCCAAGTTGATAGCAATCTCTCATTTGACAACCACGTGGCCAAAGTGGTTAGAAAAACATTTTATATAGCCCACCTAATCATGAAGGGATTCACATCTAGATCAGGGGAGGTCATCGTGCCTCTTTACTCATCTCTCATCAGGCCCATAATTGAGTACAATGCCCCTTTTGGGATGTACTTTACCAGACACCTGCAGCAACTGGAAAGACCCCAAAAGTACCTCACCAAGAGGATCAAAGGGCTCAAACAGATGCCATATGCTGCCCGGTTAAAGAAACTCCAGCTCTACTCAGTGGCATACCGCCTGTTCAGAGGTGATCTGTGCCTGATGTATAAAGCCATGTCCAACCTGGAATTAATGGACATGCTGCACCTCAGAAAATCTACACGCTCGAGAGACTTGAACCTCAGCACTGAAATAAATAGGACATGCTGGAGGGACAGATTCATAACCCAGAGGCTCCCTTCACTCTGGAATAAAATCCCAGCCCAGGTTAGGCAGAGTCCCTCATTGACTCTCTTCAAGAGGAATCTTGATGAGTGGATGGGAGATCATAGGTTTACCCCGGGTATCACTTCTGTGTCACTGTTAGACAGAGGCACAGTATACTAACCTTGAAAAAGGGCATAGCAAAATAAATTTAAAATGGGTGGCAAAAGCCAAACACATTCTGGCTAGGCTTATAAATGCCCTAGGGCAGATAGCCTAGTATGAACCTATGAACCTATGAATAACTTCTCTGCATGTACTGTTATATAAAATAAGTGAGACAGCGTGAAAAGGTGTTGTAACCCATTACTAAAAGTATAATACATCTTGAATAAAAGTCCTCTGCATGCACTGATATATCAAATAAATGAGAGA
The DNA here is from genome assembly GCF_019279795.1 of Protopterus annectens. Lineage (NCBI taxonomy): Eukaryota > Metazoa > Chordata > Ceratodontiformes > Protopteridae > Protopterus > Protopterus annectens. The sequence goes on along the minus strand of NC_056732.1, from coordinate 754,700,311 downwards.
GCCACTAGAAAAGTGTGTAATGTAATTAATAAAGGTATAATTCCTGGAGTGTGTCCGTGTCACTTTCTTCGATATGTTTTTGTACCCTTGCATTATAGAAATAGTACTGTTGTATTAAGCGCAGTCAACCCACACATGGGTAGGCCCATATAAAGTGGATGAAGGGAGTGCCAGTAGCTGTTAAGCATATATACAGTCCTCAACTGTCGGTTCATGGCTGGCATGTACAGGTTAGTCTGGCACATGAGTAGCTTGTTATTGTGTTCCCCAGAAATGTCAGTGTGCTGCTAGAAATGTAGGGGGCTGTTAAAATATACCTGATAATGTCACCTGAACACATCCAGATATGTAGATATATAAATATAAATGAAATATATAAATATGTAGCAGTAACATCTGCATGCTGGACAGTTTGTATGTCAGATACAGGTCAGGTATATCAAGAACTAGCAAAACCCATTTCACAATTTAATAGACATTGCCTAGTGTAATAATACATGTAGGGGATATATAACTGCAGTCAGTAGGAATGTAGTGTAAACTATAAGTATATATAAGTTGTTAATGGAGGTATCTTTGTACACCCTACTGTATGTGCATAAACAATGCAATTCCACACCGCAGTGGGTATGTCTAATCTCATAACATTTGTTGGGACACATGTCCTATTGGTTTATAAATATCTGCATTTACTTTGATGCATGTGCCCTGTTCACATACCACAATCTTGGGGGCCTGTTGCCACCAATCAATCCCGCATGCTGTTGGAATGTCCACTGTTGTTCTATATATGCATGTGTTATGCTTGCTGTTCAACTGTTGAAACTCTGGTGTGTTGGGTTAATGGGAATACTACTGTATGCTGTTACAACTAAATTGGAATGCTGTTGTCTATTACTAACACATATTGTCATTAAATCCTCCTAAACAAAGAACTTGTAGGAAGGCAGGTCCCAGCGGATCCACCTGTCCCACCTCAGCTGGCGATGGCACCTGGCAACAGCAGGTCCAGTGCCCAGCCCGGGACCTCCTCCTCCATTTGTCCTGTGCCACCTTTGGGTGGCAGCACTGCAGGGGATGGGCCTCGTCCCCCTTTGCAAGCATTGCCGGAGGAGGGCCACCTATCACCCTCCGAATGGTCCGGGCTGTGGTGCGTAGGGAGATCGAGCGTTCAGTCGCTGATCCTGTACGCCAGCTCGAGGCAAGAGTGATGTGACTCATGGGTGAGTCTGCCCCTCCTACACAGCCCCCAACATAGCCAATGTCTGGGCTGTGAAGGTGCAGTGGTGACTGCCCATGGGTGGGGATCTCAGTTCCACTTTTGCCATCTGTGGGCTCATGGGCTTGCAAATTCCAAACATCCTTCCCCGTCAATGGTGTTCACCCACCCCATGTGTCATATTCCGCCCCTGTATGTGTCTTGTTTGTCTTGTCTGTTTACCTCCCTGACCTACCTCCCAAAATATACCTACTTCCCCTACCCCATATTCCACTTTCACCTGAAAAAAAAAATGGGCAATCTGCTCCCACAAAATAAATATGCCCCATACATAGCTGCCCATTTTGCACACATGTCCGCTGGACACATAAACTGAAATTTAATTGGCAGTGCAACATACTTCATTGTCCTCACCCCTCTCTCAGGGGTGGTAGGTTTTAAATTCCCCTCCAAATTACTAGTATATGCACAGCTGTTGATGTTAAAGAAATTTGCAGCTATGGACCTTCCCTACACCAGTCCTGCACATCCCTAGCTGTTTTCCCTACTGTTTTCCCTCTTTGTGCCCCTTTTTCACCACTGTCCTATCTCCCCATTTTCTTTTCTTTCAAAGAAATGAGCACAGGGGTTAGCGGGAGTAAGCACTTTTAAGCAGTAGTTAGCGGGTTTGCGCGAGTGTACACTTGTGTGTGCTTAGCTAAGTATTGCTAAGAGTCAACACAAACCCGCACAAACCCACTTACAACTGCTTAAAAGTGCCTTAGTCAACCTGCATGTGAGGGGCCTTGTTCTGCTCAGCAGCAAAATAAAACACCACTCTCAGTCTCGAACCCTGGACCTTGGACACACTAGACTGCATGAAGTACTACTAAGCCACAGTAGATATACTGCAGGTTGTTGCTGAAATATATATATCATGCATCAGAATGAGTGAATGTAAAGGAAAGACAGGAATGCCATAACAAAAACCTGTTCTGTGGAACTTTACCAGCAGTTGTTTTGGAATTGCATTACATGACTGTGATAACAGAACTAGCCATTGTAGCAGTAAATAATGTTACAGCAGCACTTTACAACCCCCCACAGTATCATAGCAGGACAATCCCCACCCAAATGTACAAAATACCTGTGTGTTCAAGGTCGAGCAAGGATGTAGGTAGGCATACTCAGTACTGAAATTGTCCAGTTTTCATGAGCATCCTGTGCTAATGTCAACAAAAAAAACACAAACTGTGCAGAAGTAAGTACATTAATATCCACAGTATAGCAGTTCCCAAACAATTCATGTGCCAAATGAAAACATCTCAATAACTACATATGTATGGCAGCTAATTGTATAAGTAGAAAAGAAACTGCATACTCTCATGTATCTTGTGTTAGCATTTGTAGGGGTGAGTACAATTCTACACTGACAACTGTGTACTGGAAGTGGCAACATTCAGGTCTGAGTACAACATTCAAATCATTGGCAACACCCCTAGCATCAGATACTAGAAGTATACCAACCTTCTGACTTACACAATGGTGTCCACAGCAAACAAGCATGGTCCCCACTTTGGAAAGCTGAAAGGGCTATGCCTACCTGACTTAGCAATTTATAGCATTATGTTGCTATGACAGTGAGTACTGCAAGTACCACACAGCAGGCTGCATGCAATTGCAAAATGGTGGCCAACAATTGGTGTAGAGGCCATCACATGCACATGTGAAGATACCTATAAAAGCAGGCTGTACTTGCTGTTCACACATGCAATCATTTCATTACAGGTACGGAGTGAGAGTGAGAGAGAGAGAGAGAGAGACAGCAACACAGACAGACACAGACAACAGCAACAGAAATAAAAGATATAAAAGAAAATATATTAAAAAAATAATATATTGAAAAAAAGATAAAAAAAAATATATTGAAAAAATATAAGATATAAAAAAAAAGTTTACAAAACACACGGAAGTGACTACTACAAACACATGCAAAGGAAAGGTATGTAACAGATATGTATTTACTGGCATGTAGTAGATGTTTTTGAAGAGTACTCAACACAGTTTGAATCATCCATACGTGGCAGCAGTACATATCTATGCACAGATGCCCTGCATAACTACTGCCATGGAGAAATCAGTGTGTAGCTGTGTGCAGTGGGATATGACTGTGACATATGTAGTTCGGCATTAAATGTCAAACATCTGATCCATGTTATCTGTGTTCTGTACAGTAGTGTATACAATGTCTGTTTGGGAGAGTAGCGCATACAGTTATATAAACATGGATGTGACAGAGTAACAAATGCATGATAGTCATATTAACGTGTAGCTTAGCATTGGCAACAGCTAATTTGCTAATCTAGCATTTGCAGCTATATATATACACCCTCTAATATTACTGTGTGCTCACATGTGACACCTGTTCATGTTGCAGCAAGGCCCAACAGGTCAGCCGTGAGGTACACATACTTACAACAGTGTGGTTCTTGTGTGTGTATGGCACACACATACGGAGAGATCTGTCTGTGTCAGATATATTAGCATCTGTACATGTGCATAGAGCAAGGGACATACTGCAACTGTTTGTGAAAGGTGGACATATATATGTTGTTGAAGGTTATGTGCATATTTCTATGTAGGTTGTAGTGTGTGGCAAACCAGACAGCATACAGTGCTGGTATATGACATGTGGTGGTTAAACACTCTGGGTATGATTCATCAGGTTTGCAGTGCTGCAGCCAGTGAGGCCTGCTAAAGCTACATGGGCTGAAAACACCTTCAATGCATTCCGCGCAACACTGTGCAATATTATGACATAATTGTATACCTCACAACCTTCACATACTTGATATTCCCACCATGAAAGGTGGACTGTATATGTGCCTATATGTATATCTATATGTACACCAATGGATGTTTATATGTATGTGTGTGTGTGTGTGTATGTATATATATATATATATATATATATATATAGAGAGAGAGAGAGAGAGAGAGAGAGAGACAGGGTCATATTTACTGCAACAGATGCCTGGTGACAAAGCCATGAACTCAAGCTCAATGTTGACACTGCATTGGCATCCCTCCTTGCAAAAACTCAGTACCCATTAACTACCACATAGGAGGTAGTCTACTTAACAATGAAGGTGTGATAAGAGACCATGGGACACAGGTGGACAGTAGTCTCCCCTTTGATAATCACAGTGCCACACTAGTCATGTAATCTGTCTACGTGGCACACATCATCACAAAAGGTGTGTCATCCAGGGAAATATAGGTCAGTGTTCCCCTCTACTCCACACACATAAAACCCATTATAGAGTACAATGCCCCATGTGGTATTTACCTCACAAGACATCTACAGCAACTGGAAAGGGCACAGACATACCTCACAAAGAGTAATACCGGCCTCAAACAGATGCCCTATGCAAATTGTCTCACAAAACCACAGCTAGACTGTGTCGCATACTGCCAACCCAGAGGTGACCTCTGCCTAACATACAAAGCTATGTCAATCCCAGAGCTGTTGGACATGCTCCACGTAAACAGATCACAATCCCTATGAGCTACAGAATCTAGGGACCTAAACCTTGTCACCTCAATAAACAGCACATGCTGGAGGGATAGATTCCTATCTCAGAGACATCCCATACTCTGGAACAAACCACCTATCAATAGCAAACAAAGCTCCTAATTAGCAGTTGTCATAAATAATCCTGATGATTGTATGGGAGATAGGAAATATACCCCGGGAATCACCTCTGTGGCTCTGCTTGACAGGGTCACGTGAAATGAAATTACCTGTGTGTCAAAGGCCAGGGTAGCGTATGGCTAGACATTTATAGGCCCTAGGGCCAATAGCCTATAACCTACCTATGAACCGATACACACCCACATGTACTTGTTGCAATAATTGCTATGTGAGGTTGACTGAGTGTGATGGTGAATGTGCTGGTGAATGTGTCAGAGTTCTGTATATGTGTGATAGCTAAGTGGGAAACTGTTTCTGTCATGGTATTATGTATCCTAGCTGTGATCCCAGCAAAAGATGTGTATGCTTTTCCTAGGCAGAAAAAGCAGTATGCCATATGGTCTGAAGTAATCCCTTGGTGTCGACTGGGGTGTCCCATTGTAGGCTACAGCAGTACTTGTATGCTTATTGAGTGTTACTGCTGGTGAATCCAACCCCTGTATGAACTGTAGTACTACCTGAAGTTGTATGCCTAAACAGCACAGTATGTCCACATTTCTTGGAACCACTGTTTTGTGTGTTCCCCGTAGTCCTCACAGATGACATACCTCAGGCATAAGGTTTTGTAACTACTGACACACAGTACTGTATGGTACACAGGTAAAGGTCATCTGGGTTGCCATACCTTTGTGTCTGGTATGTATGTCTGATGTGTGTATGGGTATGCCTGTACCATGGCCTTGATCATATGTGTGTTACAGGATATAGGTGCGTATCAAGCAACATGTATAGTCTAGTACAGAAGTATGCCACCTACATTAATGAATAAGCACATATGTTAGGCAGGGGTTTGCCATCAATGACTAGTGTGGTATACTGGTAATACTGTAACTGGACTTTACAATCATTACAATCATTGCAATGGATTACATGCTTCTTTATGCATTAGCTTTATATATACCCCCTGTGGCTAGGTGGTGCATTGTGTCGCATACAGTGTGCCATGTACTGTTGTATAGTCTTACATATTGGTTTATCTTTGTTGTTGTGCAAAACATGGTTTGATATATAGAGTGTGCCAGGCACTGTCAGGCAGTTGTGGGTTGAGCACTGATATGTGGTATTGAAAGTGTGTATCCACTGACAGCCAATAGGTTGCTATACATGGCAGTTAATTGATATCTGTACTTTAGAATGTTAAGTGTACCACATGACTTGCTCACACATATTGTTTCATTGTCTTCCAGGGTCATGGCCCACCATCGTAATCCCTCATATAGCCCAGCAGATTAGGAACTGATTACAGCCACCTTGGATCAGCACTATGCCCTGCTGTTCTCAAGAACCAGCCAGGACCAGCATGAGCGGACTGCACTGTGGCAAGATCTTGTCTGTAGGGTAAATGACATAGGCATGCATAACCGGACATATGAACAGGTATGCCATCACTGCAGTGATTTAATTAGACATGTCCGACAGCGTGCGTCTGATATCCATAGACAACAGCTTGCCACAGGTGGTGGGGTAGCCATCCAGAGTGGAGGAGCTGTTCCTGAGCCGGGTAGCTCCTGGCCAACAACAACAACAACTAAGATGTATCATCATGGAGGCCAGAGCCACCCAGCAAGTTGACATGGAGCGTGCAGGTAACATGGCATAGCTATACACTACTGTTACCTCTATTGGTAGATCATGCTTATATGAGATGTGTACTGTGCAGTTAGAAGATGTGGTGCCTAGTGTTGTGCAATACTAATAATTAGGAATATAATCTGCAGGCCTGTGACTGTCAACCATTGTACTACTGTAAGATTGCAAACACACAGTAGCAATGCCACAGTTGTTGCCACTGACAAACTGTCTCATATCCTTGTAGGTCCCTCTGGTGTGACAGCAAGGCAGCAGAGCCATGCTGGTGAGTGTGTTCTACATTTAATATTGCTAATTAAATGTGCATGTCATAGGTGAGGTGTAGGCCATGTACACTTCACACACCTGCGCATAATGCATGCTGTGCATGTTTGCTGTGAGACTATGCACATCTCAGTAATGTGAGTAGCTGCCTCAAACACATGCAATACACAGAGCATCCCACACAATTGTGGCAGTACTGTAGTGGACATTGGATAGGCAGAGTCGATACACATGCACACAACATACACAACTGTGTCATATGCAGTACACGTTAACATGCTACACATGGTGTATTTAGAGACCCACTGTAAGGTCACATTCCAGTATCCCAAATGTCATCCAAACAGCACATATAATATACCTGAGGGGTAGAGGCATCTCATGTGGCTGTGCAACACTCTTCAACACATAACACATTCATGTTAGGCAATGCCCCCTATTGGGCACCTTACAAACCCATGTAACAACTGGCTGTGAAATGGTGAATGTAGCCATGGTACTACAGTTCAGGTACAGCATGCTATGTGCCAGTCTGGCACAAATTATTAGCCTTTAGTGACCACATGATGCCGCATGATGATGGCTCATGGTACTACACCCCATCCAGTTACAGTGGCCACAGTACTACACATATCATTAATTGCTATGCACCTCAGTGTTGTGTGTGTGCAAACATATACCAATGGGGGAGAATGAACACTGTATCAGGAACACTGCATAACCCCCTGTGGGACACTTTTAGATGATTGGTTCTATTAACCAGACACATTGACAGTCACAGAGCATATGTATTCATTCACGTTTGTCTAGGTACATGCCGTTTATGACTCATACATGTCATCTGTCATAACCTGTATTCCGCCACCTGTCCACCTAATATCACTAGTTCTGCAAGTGTTTATTTGGACTTTGTTGCATTCTGATTCATAACTATGGACGTCCATGCTAATCGGGTACATGGCACTGATTTGGTCCCTATGTATTCCCCTGATGGTTTACAATATATCCGGTAGATGTGCTCTTCAGGTTTTGGATGTATAGGCATCTGCTATGCCCACACAGGAATATTAATGACTTCCTCTGGGCGGGCCTACTACATCTCTGCCAACGAGCACCTGCATACTTAAGCCCATTATTGCATACCCATGGTCCACCTACCTGGCACCCCTCTACAGCACTCATGGCATATATTTACTGTGAGCGCAGCTGGGGTATGAGCACACCCCTACACATTGCCCACTCTCCCCATCTCGGGACACAAGTCGTACGTTTTGTCAACCCATGTATTATCACACTTGCACAACCTACTGCTCCATGTACACATATATCCTGCTCACATCGATGACACCAGGTTGACACATACACTGAATTTTTGGGGTCCCGCATGGGACACTGTTATCCATGTTTAAAGTGTAGACCTTGCAGATCTCTCCCACTGCTACTTTCCTGCCAGTGTTTTGGACAGCAGCAGTGTAGTAATCTTTATTGCCTGTCTGTATGTCTGACCAGCCTAGCTGGGTGGTGTGGGGGGTACAACGTTTATTTATTGGACTTCCCAGTCACATATGCCCGGGCTGTATATATGTTACCCCTAATTGCTGTGAAGTAACCTAGTTATGTACATGTGTATATCTACAATGACATATTTGTTTTGTGTGTATATGTCTATATCAGTACCTGTTGTTTGTCTATATATATATCTATCTATATATATCTGTAGTAGATCTTTGCATGTATATATATATATATATATATATATATATATATATATATCTGTATAAATATATATATGTATATAAATCTATATATATATATATATATATATATATATATATATATATATATATACGTTTTTATCTATATACACACCTGTGTGTCCATTAACCTATACATTTCCCGGACAGAGACACTTACACATGCGTATTGGGCTTTATCTCTGCTTCAACAGCATACTATTGCCTTAGTCATTATGACACCAACACTTCACTCCGGTGAACTTGTGATCAGTTTACTGCACGTTATACAGTGGACAGATGTCGCACATTTTTCATGTCTGGGGTGCCGCTCATAAGTGTGATGTGATAGTGTCATTCGACCTATTACTCGTATGCGCAGCCTGTTATTCCTGCTACTGTGTTTGTTTCTGTGCACATTCATATTATTAATGTTAATACAATGAGTGTTTGTGTTACTGAGATTGTACGTAAACATACTGATGTCTGCATGTAGCTGTGTCTTTCTGCTTTTCACAGTTTGGGGTTGTCACAGCAGAACTCCGTTCCACTCAAGGGTGGCGTTTAGGTTTTATGTGCTGGGCTGCCAGCCCTGACGCACAACGTCCGACAATGATACACCCATTCACACATGTCTCCACACAGACGACGCTCTATCTAGGAATCACACCTACGTACTAGCTGACCTCCACGAGTCGCTCCATTGCAACCGGCGCAACATACCCTAGCACTCCTGTGTCCATAATCGCATATCCATAGTTTCTCCAGCACACCCGTGTTGAGTTTCCACTCATACCAGCCATTATACACCTGTTACCGCAGCCATGACACACCTTTACACATTGCCCTCTCCAGAGTGTTAGGGTCCTACAGACATTTTGTACCGCCTCGTGTATTCACAGGCTCACCATCCATTCATATTTGCACATACGTGCCTTTCCTGGTGTTATGGATTACGAACAATTTGTGGGTTACAAGTGTAAGTGGTCGCAACATGTACTACATTCCATCTGTTTACAATGTTGACATAACACTTCAACGATGTTATGGCCACTGGTATAACCCTGCCTCTGGTGTGAATAGCGGTGCTCTACTCACACTTGTGCAACTTTATCTGACATACGCTGCGAGCACTTTATAATTCCTTACTTGCTCTAGATTCCCTTCACAACCCTTATGTTTGCTTTCATCTTTGGCTTTCCTTACATATATATATCTATCTATATATATATATATATATATATATATATATATATATATATATATATATATATATCTATACACACACACCTCCAACGAAAAGTGCGCGGTACTTAAATAGGTGCTCGGAATCCAAGGTAAATCCAATACACGTGCCAAACCATCCAGCACTCGAAACAAAAATTAAACAGCCATGGTGGAAAGAAGTTTATTCGGCTCGCCTACCCAACACAAACACAGACCGGTATCCGGTTTCACTCAAAGCGTCATTAGTGTGTTACATCATCGGGCGAAGCCCAGATTTAAATACTTGATGCAGACATTCTGGTTACAAAATTTAAAGAGGTACACACATTTACAGTGAATCCCTACCCATTGATATCAAAATATAAAAAATAAATAATACATTTTGTTCACTAACATTAATGAACTTTCACATTATTAGGAACTTATAATATCACCAATATAAACAATATTTATTTTGATACCATAACCAAAATACCAATAATGATAAATAAATAAATGCCACCACCAACAATACAACTAAACTAATACCTTAATCAAATAAGGCTAAAACAATAACGTTTGATGTACTATAGTACTAAATCTATTGTAGCTACCCATCTGTAATATATTCACATTTATGTAACCTACCAAATTATGCTGTCAGCATATTCGGTATAGGTTTCATCATTATAATATTTCATAAATATCAGTTGGATATACACAATATAAATCTCAATGTTATTGTACATATATACTTATAATACCAAAGGTGACTATATTATCTACTTATTTTACCAATGGTCATTCAAACCAGGTTTGAATAATGCCCCCAAATTCACTATCCACCTGCGTTCTTTCTGAGTAAGTATACGATGTTTAATTATTTCATTTGTTTCATGCATTAATACCATATCCAAACCTATGAAAACAAAATGCGCTGTAGTATGTATCATTTTATGTTTGTATAGAACACTGCGTGATCTCTGACACTTTATGTCACTTATATGAAGGGCTATTCTCTGCTTAAATACACAAAAAGTCTGTCCCACATAAAAAGCCCCGCACTGGCAAACTGCCATATAAACCACCCATGAACTACTGCATTTAATAAGATATTTAATGTCAAACACCATCTTTGTGTTAACAGATGTAAAAGATTTTGTTTTAGCCATCAATTTACGATATTTACATGTTCCACAATATGTACTACTCACTATATTTGTAAGTGGTTTAAATATTTCAGTCTTACCCTTTTTAAAGGAAGAGAAATACTGTCCTAGACTTTTACCCCTTCTGTATCCAAAATGGCACACTTCATCTACTAGGTTGGTAAAAAAAGTGTCAGAATGTAAAACATGCCAATGTCTGGCCAAGATGTTTTTAATACGAAAAGTGTTAGTACCATAAGTAGTTATAAATCTAACTTGTTGTATCCTTTCATTCTGATCTTTATCCATAATTAATATGGGTCTGTCCATTTGGCTAGCCACCTTAAGTGCATGGTTAAAATAACTCTTTCTATAACCTCTTCTTATGAACCTATCTTCCAGTTCCAGAGCCTGTTTCTCATACATACTGTTCTGTGAACAAATTCTTTTAACTCTCTGAAACTGAGATCCTAGTATATTGTGGATTGTGTGTGGGGGGGGGGGTGACAACTGCTGGCGTGCAAAAATGAATTTTTGGAGAAAGGTTTTCTATACAAATCAGTATTCAAAAATCCTTCTTTGGATTTATAAACCTTAATATCCAAATATTCAACCTGCAGTGGATCAATACCACCCGTGAATTTGATACCATATAAATTTAAATTTTGATATTCTACATATTTCTGCCACTTCAATTGATCGCCCCCCCCCCCACACACACACACACACAACCCAACAATCATCCAGGTACCTTCGCCACATAATAAGTTATTTTTTAATGGTAACCGGGGCAATATATATATATATATATATATATATATATATATATATATATATATATATATATATATATATATATATATATATATATATATATATATATATATATATAGCGCTTCTAAAAACCCCATGAACAGATCAGCATAGGTGGGGGCAAAAGTAGCCCCCATTGCTGTACCCTTTACCTGTAAATACCACTGTTTATGAAACAAGAAAGCATTATGTTTCGATACCAATCTAAGTAGATGTATTAAAAATTCTCCTTCCTGCTCACTGTATAAGCCTGACTGCATCATCCAAAATTTAACCGCTGTTATACCACCTATATGTGGAATGCTGTTATACAGCGATTGAACATCAAGGGATCCCAAATAATCATTAGCTGAGACTTGTACATCATCCACCAATGATAAGAACTGTTTAGTATCTCAAATCCTTGCTGTAATTAATTCTAAAAGTCTTTTTAATTTATATTCAAGATATTCTGAAAGAGGTTCAGTCAATGAACCCCGACCAGCCACTATGGGGCGCCCTGGTGGTTTATCAAGTCTTTTGTGTATTTTGAAAGACTTTTAGAATTAATTACAGCAAGGATTCGAGATACTAAACAGTTGTTATCATTGGTGGATGATGTACAAATCTCAGCTAATGATTATTTGGGGACCCTTGATGTTCAATCGCTGTATACCAGCATTCCACATATAGGTGGTATAACAGCAGTTGAATTTTGGATGATGCAGTCAGGCTTATATCGTGAGCAGAAAGGAGAATTTTTAATACATCTACTTAGATTGGTATTGGAACATAACGCTTTCATGTTTCATAAACAGTGGTATTTACAGGTAAAGGGTACAGCAATGAAGGCTACTTTTGCCCCCACCTATGCTGATCTGTTCATGGGGTTTTTAGAAGCGCAATATATATATATTGCCCCGGTTACTATTAAAAAATAACTTATTATTTGGCGAAGATACATGGATGATTGTTGGGTTGTGTGGGGGTGCGATCAATTGAAGTGGCAGAAATTTGTAGAATATCTAAATTTAAATTTATATGGTATCAAATTCATGGGTGGTATTGATCCACTGCAGGTTGAATATTTGGATGTTAAGGTTTATAAATCCAAAGAAGGATTTTTGAATACTGATTTGTACAGAAAACCTTTCTCCAAAAATGCATTTTTGCACGCCAGCAGTTGTCACCCCCCCCACCACACACACACACACACAATCCACAATATACCAGGATCTCAATTTCAGAGAGTTAAAAGAATTTGTTCACATAACAGTATGTATGAGAAACAGGCTCTGGAACTGGAAGATGGGTTCATAAGAAGAGGTTATAGAAAGAGTTATGTTAACCATGCACATAAGGTGGCTAGCCAAATGGACAGACCCATATTACTTATGGATAAAGATCAGAATGAAAGGATACAACCAGTTAGATTTATAACTACTTATGGTACTAACACTTTTCGTATTAAAAACATCTTGGCCAGACATTGGCATGTTTTACATTCTGACACTTTTTTTACCAACCTAGTAGATGAAGTGTGCCATTTTGGATATAGAAGGGGTAAAAGTCTAGGACAGTATTTCTCTTCCTTTAAAAAGGGTAAGCCTGAAATATTTAAGCCACTTACAAATATAGTGGGTAGTACATATTGTGGAACATGTAAATATTGTAAATTGATGGCTAAAACAAAATCTTTTACATCTGTTAACACAAAGAAGGTGTTTGATATTAAATATCTTATTACATGCAGTAGTTCATGGGTGGTTTATATGGCAGTTTGCCAGTGCGGGGCTTTTTATGTGGGACAGACTTCTTGTGTATTTAAGCAGAGAATAGCCCTTCATATAAGTGACATAAAGTGTCAGAGATCACACAGTGCTCTATACAAACATAAAATGATTCATACTACAGCGCATTTTGTTTTCATAGGTTTGGATATGGTATTAACACATGAAACAAATGAAATAATTAAACATTGTATACTTACTCAGAAAGAACGCAGGTGGATAGTGAATTTGGGGGCATTATTCATACCTGGTTTGAATGACCATTGGTAAAATAAGTAGATAATATAGTCACCTTTGGTATTATAAGTATATAAAAGTAGTACAATAACATTGAGATGTATATTGGCTATATCCAACTGATATTTATGAAATATTATAATGGTGAAACCTATACTGAATATGCTGACAGCATAATTTGGTAGGTTACATAAATGTGAATATATTACAGATGGGTAGCTATAATAGATTTAGTACTATAGTACATCAAAAGTTATTGTTTTAGCCTTATTTGATAAGGTATTATTTTAGTTGTATTGTTGGTGGTGGCATTTATTTATTTATCATTATTGGTATTTTGGTTATGGTATCAAAACAAATGTTGTTTATATTGGTGATATTATAAGTTCCTAATAATGTGAAAGTTCATTAATGTTAGTGAACAAAATGCATTATTTATTTTTTATATTTTGGTATCAATGGGTAGGGATTCACTGTAAATGTGTGTACCTCTTTAAATTTTGTAAACAGAATGTCTGCATCAAGTATTTAAATCTGGGATTCGCCCGATGATGTAACACACTGATGACGCTTTGAGCGAAACTGGATACCGGTCTGTGTTTGTGTTGGGCAGGTGAGCCGAATAAACTTCTTTCCACCATGGCTGTTTAATTTTTATTTCAAGTGCTGGATGGTTTGGCATGTGTATTGTATATATATATATATATATATATATATATATATATATATATATATATAATATAGTGTCTGTGGATATTTATCTATACACACATCTATCTATCTATATATATATCTATATAAAAGTTACAGCTGTACAAGACAACATACATTTGCTATGCTAAAAGCTGTGTACACCCACGCAGGCGCACTTGCATCTACTTATTCTGAGTTACATATGTTTACTGGCACTTCTTTGGGATTACATGTGCCTTATTCCTTATGAAAGTACCACTTTGATTGATGGAATCCGGTTAACGGACCCTTGCGAACGCGGTCACCTTTACATGTATAAATGTTGGCTTTACAGCACAGAGGCATTCATTACACAATTAATATGTGCTATAGTCGTACTTGAACCGGGAACGCCTTCATGTTAGGCCGATGCTCTAACCACTACACTATTGTTGTTCTGGCTCATTTATATGTATACCCATGGTTCATAGCTACTCTGACATATGCCTCACCACTTCCCTTACACAGCAGGCATCCATTCTCCTGCTGGGAAAACTGTAGTACTACACTTACGACATTCCCTGTTTCCTACTGCTCTGGACCCATGCTGCATGTCTACTCACTCCAGGGATATTCAGAACTCCTACGCTTATAGTCCTCACACATATGTGCATTTGATTGTCAGGGTGTTTATGTGCTGGTCCAGGTTTAGGCTCGTTTGACTGGTGACTAGAACTGCCCTGGCACTGATCAAATATCAGACATAGCACATGGGCAGAGTTAGTCCAGATTTTAACATTCTACCTGTGTTTACAGACACAGATGTTTGGGCACCTCTGACCACATTATTAGGTCGGCGCTACATAATTTAAGGTGGGGAGTGTTTCCACTACATAATGCAGGGTGGGGGGGGGTTCCATGTGTTTTCCTTCCCATTTGACTATTTAATTCATTTATAGATACAATGAATATTAATCTGGACATCAATTATAAATGCACTACAGGTATGCAATAGTCCTGTCAACAGATTTGACAGTTGGTTGGTGTACTTATGTGTACGGACCTCTGTGATACTCGGGCACTCGTTTCTACAGTGACAGGGACACGGCTATAACAACTCTGGGACAATCACGGGCACTTGTACCATATTAGTACTATTAACTTGGAACGTGTTGACAGATTCATAATACTACTAATTTTCTTCAGTTAAATGCGTCTATTACTCTTCATTGTCGTAAGTAGTCATTCTCATTCAACACCTTTCCTCCAAAGGTCACTGGCTTTGTGAGTGGTTATAAGGCTGGCCAGTTAATGTGCGAATGCTCTGACCATTGGTAGGGTTGACATTGTCATATGTACAGGTTGGGATATATTCTGGGGACTAGGGTTGCCACCTTTTCAAATGGCCAAAGTGGGACATTTTCGGAACACACATCAGATTTTACAGGCCGACACATACCCACAGTCAGTACAAAGGATAGAACTTTACTTTTTAGCCTAAATAAAAGCTTATTCTTGTAGCGGTTTAGTTGCTTATTCTGTTTCTTGTAACATTTAGGTATTTTAGATACAGAAATTACTATTTTATGCAACTATTACATAATATATGGGACATAATTATGTCCTGCAATCTCAGGACATTTGCCATTTTTAATATTTTTTGTCAGGACACAACTGCCCAAAGAGGGACTGTCCCTTGCAAAATGGGACAGTTGGTAACCCTACTGGGGACACCAGATTGTTTAGGCCAACACATAGCTACGGTCAGTGCAGGTTTAGAACATTCATTAGTTTCCTAGCTGTGAGCCTATACCTTTAGCACTTTAGTTGTTTGCCTGTTTCTTGTACGAATTACTTTTATTCTATCCTGACGTGACCGCTTTAGGCAACTGTTACATGCAGTATGGTACATAGTTATTTCCTACAATCACAGGACATTTGGCATTGTATCATTGTTGTCAGGTCACAATACTTGTCCCTCACACAGTTGATCAGGGGGTATCCTGTTTACGTCCATGCCTTCATCACCCTTATTCCATGTGCCACTATGCGAATGTGTGCAATATATTCTCTCGCTTATTCATGTCGGGACACGTGCGTCACGGGCAGGTGTTTGATCCTGGGTAGTAGGTTCTGCATGACCATCTAGGGCTGGACAGTCTCGTACACCACTACTGCACATTCCAACTTGTGTCCAGATGTCTACTGGACTGGACATCGTGTCTTGATACCCATTCTAATGTTTACACTGGTTACTTATCCCATGAGGGATATCCATAAATTTAACAAGACCAATAATAACAAGACCGATACCGACCATTCTTCTGGTGTTAGGAAAATGTGCTGAAGGTTTTACATGTAAAGGATACATAGTTTGCAATCCTGAAACTGCCTAGGGTGACACTACCTACTACATATGCATAGTGGTCACTATGTGTAGATGTGGCTGCGCCAAACTAGTAGGCCAAGTATGGCTGGATTTGGTAGATGTTCAGGTATGGGTGCGGGTTGTGTACTGTGGAGGGGATGCTGGGTAGTCCATTATGCATCCAGGTGTGTTACATTTGATATGGCCAGTTCCATCAGGACCAATCTGTGGGTATGTGCCGATGACATTTCTGTACATTTGTATCGCACATTTTAATATTCATATGTTTGTGGGATTGTGTTCTACAGTATGGCCTGTCTGGTTGTATTGCAGATGTGTATATATGTTGTTTGTGTTTCTTTCTGCTTCACCCACTGCTCCCTTATACACCTACGGTTCACCTATTCTGCATACGACACAGTCTCGCCTTTGAGGATTATACCATTACCCACCCCCCCACACACATATTCCTGACACTCCATCCATCACTGCTTTGGTTGATGGCCCATGACACGGTCAAGTTAACACATTGCATACCCTACATATGTCAGGTACCTGTATGGTTGTGTGGACTACTCTGCCATGTTTGACCTTCCACATGCTATACGTCATGCACGTAGGAACACACCCATACTTAACTTTCATGACATGGTTGGTATACCCGGGTAATACCTGTTCAACTGTGACACATCCTGACAAGTACGGCTTGGACCACAGATGTGCGGATTTTGGCCAACTGTTCTAATCATTGGTAGGATGCCACCTTTTCCTATGTCAAGGATGGGATATATTCTGGACACATATCCGATTGTACTGGACAACACGTACCCACAGTCATGGTATGGATAATGCTGTTCCTTTCAGCCTACATGTTGCCTTATTGTTGTAGCAGTTTATATGCTCCTTCTGTTTTGTTTACATGCTTATTCTATTTCCTGTCACATATGGTATGTTCAATACGGACATACCTATTGTATGTGACTATTACATGCATTGTGGGATATAATTTGGTGATACAGTCACTAGATATTTACATTTATCATTTTTTTTGTTATGGAGACATCTGCCCAGCTGTGTACTCTCCCTCACAATATGGGTCAGCTGGTGACCCTGACCATTGGGCTGGACGTACCTATTGGTGGCGCGCTAACCTATGATGCGTTTCACTTCCACTTGGTATAACTATCTACACTGCGTTGGACTATGGGCACACGGTTTTCAATGTCATTTGTTCGAGGGATAGGGACCCGTTATTCCCTACTGTGCATTTGTGTTTGCTTCTTCATTTTGTGTTCGCAGTAACTGTCTTGCATGCTTTGCATACGTTTCAGTATCCACGGACACTGACAGATGTGATTACTATTGCTTGCAAATTGTTATATGCAAGCATTTTAGGTTGCACATCGACAGCTGACATTTCCACGCCTCCGTGTGGCACTTCGACATGCCCTATGCACTCGCACTCCTTTCCTATGCACGTGGCTGTGGCGGCAGTGTGCCTTCATTAATATGCATTTGGCGCTACTGCACCAGCTTCATGCCACACGGTCGGCGCAAGCCTAATGCCGGCCTTGCGCTGAGCTTCATGAATCCCGGGGATAGTTTCAAACAGTTATGTCACAAACCATTCTATTGCAAGTAATAAGTACCTTGTGATTGCTAAATAACAGAATATTGGTTAATAAAATAATGAAGTAAACAAAAAGATTTACACTTGCCATAAGGATTTAGAGTAACTTACTGTCATCTTCATATCAACTCCTTTATATTTTACAATTGGTAGTAAGACTTTAGAATAAAAGGTAAAAAAGGAATACAATCTCCTAAATTTAATCTTGCCAATATTTATCACATTTCAGAAGAAAATAATGTGAATGATATGTTAAGGATTTGTTAAATTAACTTTTTACAGAGAACATTGTATGAGGGTTATGAGAAACAAAAATAAGCCTTCGCTAAGGCTATGAATGCTGTCCTTTCTTGTTATTTACTCATGTATTGAACACTATTTCTGTCTTCTATTATAGTTTCTTACTATTTGTGTGTGTGTGTGTATATATATATATATATATATATATATATATATATATATATATATATATATATAAAAGGGGGGGTGTATACAGTTCTAAACCATGTGTGTGACTGCATGAATCTTACAGAAGATGCATACATGTGGGATCAGTAAAATATGTTAGCATGCTTGCATGTGATTTGTAGATTATCAAGTAGTTTGAGTAAAATAATAAATACACATGTTGTTAGAAGTATAAATATTATTGTGTCCATTCTTTTTCCCATAAAACATTACATTGCAGATTTATGTGCCAACAGTAAACATAATACTTAATTTTTGCTTTAACAAATAGAATCACTTTACCCCAACATTACTAAAAATTACAAGTATTTGAAATATCTTCATGCATTTAACCAAACAGTAAAATGAGACTACTATGTTAAAAGCACATCACTGAATAGCTTTGTAAATAAAAAAAAAACACTTGTAATACCTTTTTTGAGTAGATTCAGCTAGGATTACATTTCTACAGTGTAGAAAAGCTGATAAAGTTCATTTTAGAGTCCAACAGCTGAAATATGATGTATTTTCTTCGCAGAGCATCACTCGATGTTGACAAAAGTTCAAAGGTCACACATTTCCTGTTTTCACAAAGTAATTCATCTGGGAAACTGCTATGAGTAAAAAAAATGGAGAAGCTTTTTGCATTCTAGCAAGAAAATTGTATCGAGGACAGAGTTAGCAAGATTTACATCTGTTTAAGGATGGAAAAGGAAACTAACCATGCACAATCATTGAGATGATGGTAAAAAAGAAACTATTACATAAGGGACTCGTGAAATATCAAAACTGAAAATGTCTACCCTATTGATGGATACAGTAAATAAGACAGTATGCTTTAAAACACATATACTCAGTGATAAGTATAACATATCATTTTCTAACATTATTACTCCCATTACCATCCTATTATAATAAATAACAAGTCAGAGTAAACTTGGCAAATGTATTTCCACTGCCCCCTCCAATGTATTTCCCAGTGTACAACACTATCAAGTTAAAAAAAAGGAATAACACATATTATTGCTTTCACCTTCTATCAGTAGTTTTATTAAAAGGATGTAGTGTCTCTAAGATGTTAATATCTTGGTATTATATCTATTTTAATGTGCATAAGGGCACATATAATATACACAAGCTGTTGACAATACACTAGTTACAGTTAGTATTTGTACAAGGTACCACTCCAACAATCAGCAACTAGAGCATGACCAAACTGCTTGTTTTTATATGACTTTTTATATAATATATATATATATATATATATATATATATATATATATATATATATATATATATATATATAATAGAAGAAGCTTTTTACCTTTAAGTTAGTATTTGTTCATTTGGGTTCAAAGTATTTGGATAAATTCTGTCAGATGAGTAAGGTTACAAGTGACAATAAAAAAAGACATTTACTTTCCTTTTATTTTTTTCTTTGTATTTTTCTTTCTCAGAAACTCTGCTGTTTCTTTGAGGTTGTTGAATAATTATGTCCATCTGAGAGAGTAATTTTAATTCTTGCAGGGAACAAGACTGAGCTTTTATGTCAGCTTTCTTCAAACTTTTGATGAAAGGGGCACATCATTTCCTTTTTTGTTATTGTAGTGGAGGTATAGTCATTATCAAACCTTATATTTGTCCCCTCAAATTGTATTGGATTTCCTGACCAAGCTTTTCTTAATACTAAGTCCTTGTCCTGTGTGGATAAGAATTTAACTATAATAGATTTCACTGTATTAGGGTTTTTAAGAAGCAGATGTGCTGGATAAAGACCTGTGGACTCTCCCGATCCAAAATGAGAGAGGCTCAGGAAGATTTAATATTTTGGGCAGCCATTCATTTAAAAACTGGACCAAGTTGTTTCCTTCCATCTTCTCGGGTTCCCCATATATTCTGACATTGTTCCTTCTTGGTCTGGACTCCAGGTCTTCGACTTTCTCATGTAAAAGATTATTCTGTTTTAGAAGGAAATCAATTTGGGTGTCATTTTCCATTTGTCTCCAATCAATGTCATTTACAGTTTCCTCTATGGATGTTATTTGTTCTGAATGTTTGGTTATAATTTCCTTCAGGTCTTCTATTTGTTTCTTACTTTCCTTTTTCATGTTCTCCATAATCTTTTCCAAATTATCCATCTTCACTGAGAGGTTCTGGATGCTGGAATTTTTTGTGTGAAGTTCCTTTTTCATGGAACTGTCCTGAGGAGAGGCACTTGTGTGACTCATAGTTTTTGTCCAGTTGTACAGAGCTGCAGTACTTCTGACAGGAAATGTCTTGATACAAACTATGAAAGTTTAATTTCTTCTTTGTAGGTAGTCCACAGTACCAAGAAGTTTAACTTGTGAAGAAAATTTTCAAAATTATTTAGATTAGAACCTAACTGCGGTGGTGGTGTTGCGGTAGCGTTGTCGCCTCACAGTAAGATGTTGTCCTGTTCAATTCTCAGCTAAAACGTCTTCTGTGTGGAGACATGCATGACTGGGCATACCTTTGTTGAAGGTTCTGCATTAGGGCTGGCAACTCGGCACGTAAAAATCTACTGCCAATCATTAGCAGACCGGAGTTCCGCTGTGGCGACCCCTAACCGGGAAAAGCCAAAAGACATAACAACAAACATTTAGATTAGAACCTAAAAATCCTGTCAGAAACATTCTTTGGAGACAGAGCATCAGAAAAGTGCTACTAACACTTAAGCATCTTGGCCACGCCCCCAACTAGGATATTTTTTGAATGGTATATAAAAGCTGGGAGGAAGGTGGTATATGTTTTCCTAATATTGAATTGTATCCTAAATCAGTAAGCTTCTAAATTATAGCTCAATGGTTAAATTCTACACGATTCTAAATGGAAATCATTTCAGAAAAAGATCATACTTTTTAATAACAAAATTACAGTTGAGTCATATACTCAAATTATATTTAATAAATTGTATCGTTTTTTAAATAATTTTGTATGAGTAGTAGTAATAACTTTATTGCCACTCCCTTTATTAACTATATTCTCTCCACATTTAAGAGATATTTGAATAATATTTATAAGGCTAATGACTTTATATTTGCATTGTTTCCTATAGCTTTTACTGATGATTGCTTAGAAATATATAATTTGGTTGGAATGCTAGATTTTTAAAGATAGCAGCTTAATCTTTTGGCATGAGTTTCTAAATGGTAGCAAATTATATTCAGCAGATTATCTGTTAGCTATAGTGTAAAAAATAATAATTGGTTGTGTCTACTATAAAGATTTTGTAAGTGATAAAATTAAAATATCAATTGATTCATAGTTCTGAAACTCTTAGAATTTTTACTTAATAATAATTTAGTTAATCATAAGTCATATTTATCTACAATATATAAAATTTTAAGAACAGAGTATACTATTTCAGATTTGAATTTTTGGAGTTATTCAACCAAAATAAATGATGGATTGTTTTCAGATATAAATAAGAATCTAGTATTTAAATCAGTAGGCAAAACTATATCTTCACCCTATTGAAAACTATCAACTTGGAAGTTTTTGCATAGATCCTTTATAACTCCTCATAAAGTTGCAATAATACATAAAGTATCAGTCTCTAATTGCTGAGATGTGGTAACATTTTGGATGCTGATTGGATACATATGGTATTAGAGTACAAAATGATATCCTCATTTTGGAAGGATTTAAAAAATTTCACACACACCCTGTGGTCAGAAAAATGTATCATCACAAATTCCTTCATTTTATTCAATGCTCCAGTTCCAGACATTATTCCAAGAATGCAAGTGCCTCTTCTATGTTCTACTCTAGCTATTGAAAGGAAGGTATTCAAAATTGGAAGTATAAATCTGTTATATCATTTACATAATTGACATATTTAGCTAAAAGGGTTCGTCTAAAAGAATTGTTAACCATTAAGATGAGAGCACCTAACACTCCATCCATCCATCCTCAACCTCTTTTCCCATTTTTGCACATGGGGGTCAGGGTGTCACTTCCACAGTGACAATTATCTTGAGCCAAGGTTTACACCGTCGGATGCTGGAAAAAATTAAGTGATTTACTTGAAAAATATTAATGATTTAATTATATATTTATAATGAATATCTTGATATGGACTATGTAAGTAGTTACGTAGTTTATTTATTTTAATAATGCTATTGCTTTTTTATTGTTATTGTTGAAAATTTTTAATAAACATGGAAGAAAAAAAAAGAATCTCAACTGTTCCACAATATCCCTTGATTTTTATACCACATTAACACCTTCCATGAAGGTCTTCCACATCACCTACCCTTTTTGCTTTACATGTTGCTGTCTTTCTTTCTCACCAGTCATAGCATTGGTTTGTTAAACAATACTCTTGCTCCTTAAGTTCTATATAAAATATATTTCTTTCTTGCTATAACACAAGCTTAAAAATAAACATCATGACCTGGAATATGCTAATGTTCAAGCACAAAACAACCTTAGCAACAGTCACAGTCATTTACATAGTTTCTTCGTTAATACCTCTTCCCTGTATCAGATCTCTACACATTAATTATTTATATTATATTCCATTATTTTCTTTACCACATTTCCTACATAAACATTTTTAACATTTTCTAACCTTTTACTGTGGTCAACCAGTTATTTCACCAACAGTGACAATGTCCAGAACAATTTGAGTCAAAATAGTCTTTAAAATATTCATGTATTTATTTAAAATCAGTAAATATAAGATTAAAAAACTATTAATCTGAAAATGCTTTAGGGATTGCTATTCTCTTAGGGTGTAAATTGTGACACAACATTAATTTACCTATATGAATGCTAAATTATCTTATATTATCTACCCCCAATGTAACTTTAGACCACTTCGCTCATCTAATAGACTGGTAGTCTAAACTGTTAAATCCAAAAACTTTGCTGGTGACTCTCTGTTTGCCAGTTCTGTTGGTAAAACTTCATTGCCTGATGACATCATTCGAGAGACCTCCCTAACACAATTTAAGAAGTCTCAAGCAGTATCTTAATAAACATTGGCTATGCTCTTGCTCTAAACCTGACAATTTTTTTGGTAATACCTATGTATTTAGACTATGTACTTTGTTTTTATTAAGTGTGCTATATCACAATTCTTTGACTGTATAACTCAAATTTCTCTACTGAGCTTGTAAAGTTTAAATGTATATTTTTTTGTTATGCTTATTTTTGTAACTACCTTTGGAGCTTTTCTCCCTGGGCCTCTGTTGAAAATGGACATGTATCCAGTCAGACTTTCCCAGTCAACAAATGCAAAATAAAAAAATAAAATAAATAAATAGATAAATAATAAAAAATAAATCCTAACCATAAGTGGAATGCAATAGTATTCATTCTTGTAACTCTCTTAACCTCACACAGAAGCAGAGCATGGATAGCCAAATTATGCCCCATTACCATATTTGTTTCAAAAATAAATAAATAAATAAAAACTCTGCTATATGACAGTAAAGAAATAAAAAGCAATAATGGCCACAATATTGCAATTCAGCTTGTTAATCCGCCACATACACTGATATCAGTTATACATATCATATCAAAAAAAAAATTGCCTGAACCTTCTTGTGTTCTGACTGTGCTTCTTAAACATTTTGGAAATATAGAGTATATGTTAGAGCATTTATTATAACTGTAATTGCCTTAATATTGCTACAACTCAAGTGCTCTATGTCGCACTGCATCTGAATTGTTTGTGTGTATTAGCTGCTTTTCTGTATATATAGACTTTTCTGCATATGTAGACTAGCTACTTATTCTGCTGTATTACTGCCTCTTAAATCGTTTTTCAGTTGTACAATTGCCTTGCTTCATTTAAAAAGTTTTAAATTGCTAATTTTGTAGAGTTTTAATTACATTTATTGTTTAGGACTACACACTCAAGTGTGTTAGCCTTTTCTGTGTTTATTGACTGCATTATTGCATTGTTTAGCCTGTTTCAACAACAACAACAAAAATACTATCTTGCTTGCTCGTTTCCCACCTTTCCTAGCCAGTCCATATCTCAGGCCTTGCTTGTCTCAGGACTCTATTTTCTGTGTTCAGAGCTATCCAGATCTTGCTGTCATAGAGGGAAGTCCTACAGCTTACTAGTGGGAGTGGTGAGCATTGTACTGCCTATCTAATGCTAGAGGATTAGTTTCCAGCTCTGAAATTGTAATTTTATTAACCTTTTTGGGCTGACTTCTATCCCTTTCAACTTTCTGGCTTAAAACGCATGTGTATGCACATTTTTCACATCATGCAGCACTGCGAGGCTACAGTTAAACTATTCCAGGTGCCAGAAAGTCTGCTCTTCAAATTTTCCCTTAGAACTAGCTGGTTTCTCAGTAGTAGTACTAAAATCTGATCCCCTGTGGCTAGCACTTGTTCTAGAACCTGCTGGAAAGCACTAGGAAGCCTGAAACTGAAACAAGCTCTCAACGCTCCTTGTCAATAAGGAGAAATTAATCATAGGCACTAAACAGCCTATAATTGCAAAGTACCTTGCAAAGGTAAGGAAAAGCAGCTGTTAAACTTTACAAAAAAGCACCTAAACAGGCCTGACCAAGGGTCAGCTTCTGGTGATTTCTCCTGTCCACCTGGTAAATCTGAGCATACTGGGGCAATGTGGCAACTGCCTCATGTACACAGACAATCCTCTCCTCCTACCACCCAACACTACAACCTGCGAGAGATGCACTTACTTGCCAAACTGGAAGCAAAGCTCTCTCCGGCCAATATTGTGCTAGACAGACAAGAGAAGAAGGTTAACACTTGCACTACACCTCTAGCAATTCATAGCCCTTCAAAACCCACACCATCAACACCCACACATAGCAACACTAAACCCACATATGTGGAGGCCCTTAACATTAACCTGCCCAAGCAACAAGGACCTCCGAAGCTGAAACCCAAACAAACAACAGTCACAACCAAAGTGACACATAGCTCACAACACCAGTGTGCCACCCAACAACAGCCCCTATGGCAAGACAATGGGCAGGATTCACGAAGGCTTGCACAGAGTGTAAGAGATGTGTAACACTCCATGCAAGCCTCGCGATCCAGGAACAGCCCAAAAATCCGTGTAAGAGACCAGCTAAAATGTCTCTTACACGGACTGGGCGTGGATATGCTAAATACCTCACTTGCAGCTGAAAGGTATGCAAATGAGGTATATTAGCGATTCACGAAGCAGAAACCAGCCCGTGTAAGAGACGTTTTAGCGGCAGAAATGTACTCAGTTGACAACCGAGTACGTTTCTGCAAAAATCACAATGGAGCCATGTCAGCTCCAAATAAAGGGTGCATATGTGTCAGGCAGCATGACAATGGCCAAATATGTGGCCATTGGTAAGGTTACCCGATGGAAATATTAAAAAAATATAATTTTTTTTTTCGGCGATAGCCGATGTTTAAACGCAGCGCAGACCCGCGCAAACGGGCTGCGCTGTATAAAACATAAAAATGAAGGTTATAAACCCACAAATGTGGGTTTTATGCAATACATGGAATGACAATGCAGGGACCAGCAGACCAAAAACAAGATGGCCACCGTGTAGTGGTTGCTAAGGGGGGAAGCTGAGTCTAAGACATGTAATTAAGCATTAGTAGGCAATCTCATGTAAATGAGGGTTAGGATACTGAATCCCACAGTCACATAGCAAATGAGCACAGTCTAAGTAGTGTAAGAGATACATAAGGGGGAGGAATAGAGTAGGAGACAGGTGACATCACAGGGGGGAATGGTAGAAAGAAATGCAGTTCATTGGAGGTCAGTGTAACATGACAGATGACAGACACAGATCAGGGAAAGAGGAGTGCCACAAGATAAGCATGGGAAAGTCAAGAAATGGAAGGTGTACACTGTTACTTACACCAAAGTTTCTTGCTGGTCGTGCATGCGCACGTGTGCAGGCCATGAAGTGCGAGTAGGGCAGTGTGCACGCAGACTGAGCATGTGGGAGCATGTTGGTAGACTTTGAAGACTGTTTACGCTAGTGTGCGAGCATGTAGAGCAGACTGAGCATGTGGGAGCCTGTTGGCAGACTAGTAAGACTGTTTGCACTGGTGTGTGCACGTTTTAACTCGAATAGGCAGAACCTGAACCATGTAAGCATGTGCGCACACGTGTAAGCCACTGTGAGCACGTTTCTGCTGGTATGCACGCTGCTCCCCCCTGAGGAAACAGAAAGGAAAAAGGAAGCAACAGAATTAGTAGGAAGCTAGCAGGGAATACTGCTGGAGCTAGCAGGTGAAAACAATTAGAAGCAGGCAATTACACAGGCAGAATAGTAGCCCAGCCCAGCACTTAAAACTCTGCAAACAGCAGTGCAGGATGTTTCTCTCAAGAGACACTGCAAGACAGGAGTAAGCTATTAGAAGTGAAAACTGAAAAAGCTGAACTCAGAGCAGAAATGTTAGGGACTGCCATAGCTGTCATAATGAGACATAGGCGACTTGCTGAGGGTGGTGACAATGCAGATGGTGCCAGACAACCCACAGTGAGGAGACGGAGAAGAGTGTACAGGACCAGGGTCACCTACCATGGGTTACACGAGCTGGAGATAGTAGAGCACTATAGAGTAGACAGAGAGTTCCTGCAGCAAATAGTCGAGCTGTGCAGGCCACGCCTCACACACAGAACCAACAGAGGGGAACCCATCCCAGTGGAAACCAAGGTATGTGTTGGCCTAAGAATACTAGCAACAGGTACCTTCCAAAGACCAACTGGTGATATGATGGGGATATCAAAGGCATCAGCCTCCAGGGTACTGCACCAGTTCCTGGATGCCATGTCAGCACATGTCGGTGATCATGTATATTTCCCCAATGCCCGTGAGGTATTGGCCAGCAATGTGCATCTCTTCCAGCAAATAGCGGAATACCCTGAGGTAGTGGGTGCAATAGACTGCACGCACATACGCATCAAAGCACCAGCCGGTGAGCAGGGTAGAGCCTACATTAACCACAAGGGGTTCCCCTCCATCAACTGCCAGGTCATGTGTGATGCCCAGGGCATAATAATGAATGTGTGTGCTGGCTGCCCTGGGAGCTACCATGATTCCCACATCTGGCATTTGACGCAGCTGTACCAGACATTTGCCAATGAAGACATCCCACACGGACACCTAGTGGGGGATGCAGGTTATGCACTGGAGCCGTGGCTGATGACACCCATCAGAAATGCACACACACCTGAACAGGAACTTCATAATGAGGCACATGCACAAACACGTAATGTAATAGAGCGTGTGTTTGGGCTGCTCAAGTCACGGTTCCAGTGTCTGGACACATCTGGTGGAGCCTTGCAGTACTCACCAACTACATGTACCCAAATTGTCATGGTATGTGCTATGCTACATAACATGATCTTGCGAAAACAGCTGCAGCAGGACCAGCATAGGGCTGGGCCAAACAACCCCCCCACCATTGCCAAGGCCATCACAGGCAGAGCGTGACTCAGAGGATGAACAACCTGAGCCTGCCCCAGTAGGCAAAAGGAGGCATGCCCCGTATGCCCTGGCCTTGGCAAAGAGGCAATGCATAGCACATACACTGGCTCAGTAGGAACCCTGGGAATGATACCCCCTCTGACTCACTCAAATAATAACAGGGATGCCTAAAATGACATGACCTGCTCACAAACATGTACAGGGAGTGTAATATGTGCATCCGACAGAGGCAGCCCTGCAGCACCACCTGAGGCATGAATGCCATCTTTTAAGTAATGTAACACCATGTACTACATGCACACCTGAGGACCCTGACTAACATCCACCCTCACCAAGCATGAAGCCACAAAATGATGATGGGATGATCAATTGCAATAACTGGCTGAAGTAATGCAGTTAGTCAAAGGGGAGCCAATGTGTTTCAGCCTGGGAAGACATGCTGAGCATGACATGATGCACCACCTGCTAGGGGTGGCATGCACCTATCAGTCCAGGCCCCATGGATACTGGCAAAGGCTGTCAGTACCCACAGCATTCCCTGAATAGGTAACTCTCAAAACACAAACCCACCTTCATAGGTACCACAAGGGATAGGAACCTAGATGTAATGCTACCCAATGCCAGAAGTCTGAACAGCAAGATGCGTGCAGTGTAAATGCATGCAGTATGGAGAATGTTGATATCAGTCCTGTAATAGAAAACTGGGTCAAGGCTCACATCAGCACCCTAACACTACCAGGTTACACCTCATACTGTGCTGTACAGCCACAAAACATGGAACAAGCTGCAAAAGGAGGGTGACTAGCAATAAATGTCAAGGATAACCACACCCCCATGTTGGTACCACAACAAGAAGCAGCATGGATTAGCCATGGTCAAATACCAATGGCTAAAACCGCCTCCCAGTATATAGCCTGCTGCAGACTACTGTCCTAATACCAGGAACTGCACCTGGCCTATATTGGAATACATAAATATATCAAGCCCCCCAAACCACATTGTATTGCTTGACTGAAAATACCCAGACATACACTGGGAGCATTATACTAGCACCAACACAGTAGGAGAAAAGTTCCCAGAATCCATAAACCAAAATGCCCAGGAACAACGTACCACTCCCACAAGAGGGGTAAGCATACTGGATGTGATAATCAGCAACATGTGTACTGGATGGCAAGATGAGAAGTGTATCCCTCACTGGTAAGACCAGACCATAGAGTAATCACACTGGATATACACATCCTGACCACAGTCCCTGGCCAGAAAACCAAAGTGAAAAACATGTGTAAAGCATAGGTTGCACCCCTCCAAACCGATGTGGAATCCACGAAAGGCCCTGTGTAAGTGCAGAATATGGGACATACCGCAGAACATGTTATACAGGCATTCCATGAACACAGCCAGGAATGCTTGGATTATGCAATCACAAATAACAACAAGACACAATGCCATACACGCAGGCATCTGGCATGCTGGACTCCAGCCATTACCAAATCATGCAAGAGAATGAGGAAGCTACTACATGATAGAGCAAACATAAAAAGGGAAGTAATCACTGATCAGTAGTATGGCAATAAAATATGTCCACACATACAATCCACTAAGGCCAGCCACAACAAGTAGAATCTGTGAATCCAGTGGCAATGTGACACCTGCCCCAAGTACACAGACAACCCACAACTCCCCCCAATAAATACAAATATATGTGAGAGATGCAACCATGTATCCAAACTGAGGCTGAGCTCCCGCAACTCAGTACTGTCAAAACTAGTCAGGAGGAGAAGGTAACCACATACACCACAAACCCAGTCCCACATAGACCTATCACAACTGTAAACCAAACGCATAAACACAGAAAAACATTTCCGGAGGCCCTAATTACAAACACACCACACCAACAGAGGCCTCCAAAGCAGATCCCAAGCAACCAAAACCTCCAAACATAGCACATGCAACACATAGTACACAAAGCTGGTGTGCCAAACAGTTACAGACCAGAAGGAGAAACAACATGCCTGATACAGTTGTAATAGGTGTCTGTATAGGCAGACACACTGCTGTTTCACTCACCAGACTGAACAAGGAAAAGGGTACAGTAAGCTGCCTGTAGGCTGCCACAATATGCCACATAACACATGTACGCAGGTCACCCCAAAGCAAGCAGAAATATGATGCACTCATTGTCCATGCTGGTGTGAATGACCTGAGATGTACCTCCCTGGACTACATGAAAAGAGACATGGATGAGCTCTCTGAGTATGTACTCCAGGCCGGTATGACACTGGCCATTTGCAGCATCCAACCCTCACCAAGAATGATGCCACAGTACAAATACAGAATGAGTATCTCATTCCCTCCAGTACAAGTCTTTTGAGTGTGTACCTTTACCTCCTAGTAGGTGTGCCCTGAGCCTTTAAAAATTAAGTCATCACCTTGCAATTCTAATAGATACTCATTGACAGAGGTCAAATATCAGTACAATTGTGTTTGCCATCATGTATGCTTCAAGATAAAATATCCTGATACCTTATATGTAGCATCGTTTGATATTATTAATGCAAGTATGAACAAGTAATATTTGACGCCTAGAGGAGCAGTAGGAGGTAACTGCAGAAACGCCTGGAGACATCACTCGGATGTAATGAGTTAGGTGGCACAGTTACAGCTGTCAGTCCAAGAGGGTCTAATGTCTGTCTGCTTGAGATGTCATGCATGCCAAGCCATGCTGCAGTTCCAGGGATGGCTTGCACCTGTTACCCCTGGGCATCTGGATACTGGATAAGGCCTTTGCCACCTCCATAGAGCCGTACGTAGGCAAGGCCAAAAAGACTAACCCACCGCCCTAGAAAATATAAGTGGTAAGAAACATAAGGGTAATGCTGACCAATGCCAGATGTGTAAACCGCAATATGCATGCACCTGAGGCACTTCCCAGTATGGAGAACATTGATGTCTGTGCAGTGACAGAAGCCTGCTGCAAGCCTACTGATAGCACACCAGCACTACCAGGTTATACCACATATCATGCGTTATGGCCCCAACACCTGGACCAAAACATCAAAGGAGGGGGAGTATCCATATGCAGCACAGACACCCATACGGCCAGGTAACTGACAATGCACGAAGCAGCGGAGACCACCCATGTGCACCTAAGTGTAGTCAAAACTGCTGTACAGTCTGTAGCATGCGACAGACCACACTCTTACACACAGGAACCCCACCCAGACATCCTGAAGACACTGGACAGTATGAATGTCCCACCAAATACCAGACAAGGTACTCACAAATTACCACATAGCTGGTAAACCATTATGTATGCAAGGAGTAATCAGGGACCTAGGGACACAAGTCGACAGTAACCTGTCATGTGACACTCACAATGCCAATGTGGCTAGGAAGACTGTCTATATTGGACACCGTATCATGAAAGGATTCACATCTACATCAACAGAGGTCACTGTGCCCCTGTACTGTTCCCTTACCAGACCCATAATCTAGTACAATGACTCATATAGGATGTACCATACCTGCCACCTGCAGCGGTTAGGAAGACCTCAAAGGTACTCCACCAAGAGGATAAACGGTGTCATATGCTGCCTGGCTGTAGACACCCCAGCTGAATGCAGTCACAGACTGCCTACACAGAGGCATTGTATGTCTGTTTTACAAGGCCATGTCCAACACAGGAGTAATGGACATGCTCCACCACAGGAAATCAAAGCCATTTGAGCTGTGAGAGTGACAGATGTCAGCCTCAACACATAATGAAATAGGATGTGCTGGAGGGACAGATACATAACAAAGAGGCTCACAACACCCAGAAACAGGATCCCAATCCATGTTAGGCAGAGCCCCTCACTGACACCCCTCAACAGGAATATTGCCAAGTGGAAGGATGATTGTACATGTACACTGGGGGTCTTCACTGTGTCACGTCCAGACAGAGGCACAGTAAAGAAAATCATAAATGGCCATAATAGTCACATAGCAAGGGGCGGCGAAAGACACACACACTCTGGCTAGGCTTACTAATGCCCTAGGGTGGATAGCCTAGTATGAAACTATGAACCTCTGAAGATACAAATTGTACAGGACACTAAGGATAATCACAAGGCTTACTTAACTGATGGTAGGAACCATGTTGGGAATTCACAGATATGCTCCAAATCACACAGATATTACAAACAACATACCAAACACACACACACATATTGCCAACATACAACCTGACAGGTTCAGTGCAACCCCCCCCCCCCCAGAATGCAAAATATCTATCCCAGCAGACTGCTGGTCCCCTGACATTGCAGATGCTGAGGTAACAGCCATCATTTGCAAAGCAAAACACACAGCAGCAAAGGTATGTGATGGTGTCCTGGGCTGAGGCCAACATGGACTCCAAGAATAATGGAATGCCAAATCACACTACTGCCCAATGTCAGCCTTAACACAGGATATGTACCCAAAGAGCAGTGTACAACAGTGGTCCTTCACAACAAAGGTGTTGCCTGAATGGATACTGCAAACTACCACCCCAGGATCCTGACAAGCTTGGTCTGCACAGCTATGGAAAGGATCAGTATGTACCGCAGACATAAAGCTATCGTGGACCTACTGACACCAGACCCTACCCAGTGTGGCTGTCGTAACTGCAGATCCTGCCCCTAAACATGTTTGACCCATTTGAAACAGTCATTAAGGTAATTGATGAGGGCAATGTGGTCCACACAGCGTAGCTGGACCGAGCATATGCTTCCAGACAATACCCTACGAGTTCAGTATGGATATGTTCACCAGCTTAAATATAAACCCCTATGTCAGTAGAGGGGTTGCAAACCAGACCAAGGACAGAACTGACATGGTCAGACATGCTGCATCCATGCCAGACTACAAAGCAGATATGAGTGGCATCCCACAAGGCTTGGTCCTGGGACCTACCCCATTCCGTATATATGTCCCATAGGTACAGGCCAACATGGAAGGACTGTGACTGAACATGTATGCAGAGGAGTACAAACTGCCCACCATATCCGACCCCCAGCTGACACAAGCAACCCACAAAAGGGCCACATAGAAACAGACAACTGGAGCCATAGCCATGTCAGCAAGCTAATTGCAGAACTGTGTATAGACAACCACCGTGGATATACAGTAAGTGCCCACAAATTACCACAAGAGTGTTAACCCATTATGTACCTAACATGTAATGAGAGACCTGGGGACACAAGGTGATAGATATCCTGCATTGGACAAACATGTGGCTGTAGTGTTCGCAGAAACATACCATATACCCACCCAATCATGAAGGTTGTCAGATGTAGATAAGGGGAGGTCACTGTGGCTCTGCAGTCATCCTTCATCAGCGTCACAATTGACTACAATAGCCCCTGTGGGATATACCTCAGCAGAAACCTCCATCAACTGTAAAGTCCACAACAGTACCCCACCAGGAGTAGCAAAGAGCATGAACAGATGCCATGTGTTGCCTGAGTAAACAAACTGCAGCTCCACACACTGCCATGCTGCCCACCCAGAGGCAAGCTGTGCCTGATGTATGAAGCCATGTCCAAGCTGGAATCAATGAACATGCTGCACCTTGTACAATCTGAATGGCAGTGAGCTATGCACATGAGAGACCTGAACCCCAGCACTGACATACATAGGACAAGCTGTACAGAATGATCCATAACACAGAAGGCACCCCCACTCTTGAGTAAACTCCCAGTACAGGTTAGCCAGAGAGTCACCAATTGACACCCCTCAAGAGGAATCCTGATGAGTGGATGGGAGATGGTAGGTTAACCCTGGGTATCACTGCTATGTCAGGGGTAGATGGAGGCACAGTATACTAACCATGACATACGTCATGGCAAACTCCAGTTACAATGTATGTCGAAGGACAAACACACTCTGTGACTAGCATCAGAAATGGCCTAGGGAACATCGCTAGTGTTTGCCAATGTCCACCTATGTTGTGGAATACACTACCAATGTTGGACAAGCCTGGTGTAGGTAGTCCATATCTGAACATAATGCAACATGGTCATATGTGCACAACTGGCCCCTACACAGTCTGTTGTGCTCACTATGAAGATGTCAAGCAGTGACAGGACTAAAGCCCAGGATACTGTCCACCACAGTGAAAGTATTGAACCAGTACACTATACTGTACTACAGTGTTAGGTCATTATGAAAGGATGCTGACAACTGTATGCAAAGTATCCCATGCAATCCCTGCAGGCACAGTATAATCCCTGTTGTGGCAGACATGAAGCAATTGGCCAGTTAGTACACAACATGACACCCAACACACAACCATAAATGTGAGATATTGTTGAAGGTCACACACACCCAAATATGTGGTGGACTTCAGAGTTCAACATATGGAAAGCTCACACTGGGCATGCTCGCACACTTTGATAAATGAGGCATATGCCAGACAACATGCCATGGAAAGGCTGAACTGGGCATGCTCACACACTTAGGCCATATCTCTGTTTAGCAGTTGGCCACACATATCTGGTATTTGTACGTGTCATTTCAGGAACCAACCACAACACAGCAATCTGCCCAGTGCACACAGTAAATGACTACAGAGACATAAGTGATATAGTGGATCGCCCTCATATTCAAACATCTTCCACAGATACACAAGTTGTTCATAGGAACAGGGAATGCTATGGCAATAAAGACCTGCAAACAGTCTAACAGCACAACAAATATTGTGCATCTGACAACTGAACATATGAGTGTAGAGGTCAATACTAGGCTTGTTGCCCTAGGGAATGACAGCTTAGCCAGAGTGTGCTTGGCATCGGCATCCCCAGTACAGTAGGCTACTGTGCCACTGTAAAGTAGGTCACATAACGCAATGTGTGAGGCTAGTGAGCTGTGCCTCTGTCAAGCAGGGGCACAGTGGAGATCCCAGGGTTTGAATGTGCTAAGCCACAGCCATGTTGTTGGTGTGTGCTGGAAGAGGGTTGCTGAGGACCTCTAACAGTAAGTGGGTGTCAATAACAGACTGAGGGGAGCCTTATCTGCATTGTCTGGACAATTCCACTGTCAACACTGTGTTGTGATGATTATGTGGGAATGAAGTGTCATGCCGGTACTGTTCACAGATGTCCTCCCTCTGTGGGCTACAGCTCTGCAATGTATTAGCTCACTCTGTCTGTTGGACGGCTCATATATGGCTGGTGTACACCTGATAGGTGTCTTGTTGTGGAGCAGTCATGGGTATATGTGGGATAGCATGATCAATGCAAACCTTACACATGCTCATAGAATGCAATTGTCAAGGATTATGCAGAGTGGCCAGTATATTCCCCCAGCATGGGTCCTTTGAAGTCGTCCACCCCAGTCTTCACAAATGTAGAGTCTGCTTGTGCTAAATACAGTTTGTTTGCAGTGATAACCTTGCCTGGGGGTGGGGATGGGATATGGATGTCCAGGGAAAGGTGGGTATGGTCAGATATCAACAATGGTGGTCTACCTCTGGTGTGGAACAGTGAGTACCCATGTTGCAGATGGACAGGTGCAATATGTATTCCCCCATGGGGCTGTGGTGAGTGGTTCTGCCATAGCACATGGACCCACAAATTGTAGTGGCTGTAGGGTAAAGTGGTAGAGGCCTGAGTAGTTCCCAGACACAATATGCCTGTACCTGATGTTAACAACTGTAATGGTGTATGTGAACACTTGCATATCCCGGCACTGTTCCCAGGGATGCAAAGTGTGTGTCCTGGATGTGGGAGTGGTGTTCTGGACTGGTTGTGTTGTGTGTTACAGGTCCTGTGGTCACGAAGCATGGTATAGAACATAACCTGCCAGTGCGATGTGCATATCTGACCCTGACGTAGGTGGCTGCAAATGCATATATATGCTATCCCCCACCTGACAGGTAGTACTAGATGTACATACCGCTGTAGAAATAAAGATGTCAGCACCCTATAAGTACTGCAGGTGCAGACCACATGCCCAGTAATTCGGTTAGCGCGCTCTGCTAATGCGTCTCCCTCAAGTGTCATAATATAGGTAGGTAGGAGTTCAAACCATGCAAATGCTCAGTGTGCAAGTCTGTGTGAGGGAGATGTCCCTTTTGGCAACTGTGAAAGCACTCTACAGGATGCACATTCCCCTGTCTAAGCACGGATGTTGTCAGCACCCTATAAGTACAGCAGGAGAAGAGAACCCTCCCAGTAATGCAAATTGCACGCTCTGCTAATGCGTCTGTCACGAGTGTCATAACATAGTTATGTAGGGGTTTAAATCCTGCAACTGCCCAGTGTGTGTGGAGGGGGGTTAGTGTGTGTGCATGTCTGTGTGAGGGAAATGTCCCTTTTGGCAACTGTGAAAACACTCTACATGATGCACATTCCCCTATCTAAGCACTGAAGATGTCAGCACCCTATAAGTACAGCAGGAGAAGGAAACCCTCCCGGTAATGCGAATAGCATGCTCTGCTAATGCGTCTGTCATGAGTGTCATAACAAAGTTACGTAGGGGTTTGAATTCTGCAACTGCCCAGTGTGAGTGGAGGGGGTTAGTGTGTGTGCAAGTCTGTGTGAGGGAGATGTCCCTTTTGGCAACTGTGAAAGCACTCTACAGGATGCACATTCCCCTATCTAAGCACGGATGACGTCGGCACCCTATAAGTACAGAAGGAGAAAGGAAACCTCCCAGTAATTTGAGTAGCGCACTCTGCTAATGCGTCTAGTTAAGTAGTAGTTTGAAACCTGCAAATGGCAAGTGTGTGTGTTTGGATGTGGGGAGTTTGTGTGTGTGCAATTCTGTATGAAAGAGATGTGCTTTTTTGCAATCAGGAGATCACACTACATGATGCACATTACCCTTTCCAAACACTGATGATGTCAGCACCCTATAAATACAGCTGGAGAAGGGACACCTCCCAGTAATCCAAATAGCGCACTCTGCTAATGCGTCTTTTTCAAGTGTCATAACATAGTTAGGTAGGAGTTTAAAACCTGCAAATGGCAAGTGTGTGTATGTGTGTGTTTGGATGTGGGGAGTTTGTGTGTGTGCAATTCTGTATGAAAAACATGTGCTTTTTGGCAATCAGGAGATCACACTACATGATGCACATTACCCTTTCCAAACACTGATGATGTCAGCACCCTATAAGTACAGCCGGAGAGGAGGAGCCCCCTAGTAATCCAAATAGTGCGCTTTGCTAATGCGTCTCTCTCACGTGTCAAGACATAGTTAGATAGGGGTATGAATCCTGCAAATGGCAAGTGTGGGGGGGGGGTAGTAGGGTGTGTGTAATTGCAAGTGTGAGAAAACAGATCCTTTTGGCAAATACTACAATACACCAGATGCTGCATATTCCCCCAGTAAACACAGGGGATATCACCACACTATCAGCACAGCCAAACAGGGCTACTTGGCCAGTAATGCCAATAGTGCGCTCCACTACTGGGTCTATTACCATTGTCAGAGCACAGATAGGTATGTTTTGGAAACCCACTACTGCCACTTGTGGTTGTGTCACACAATATGACCTTGTGTGGGTCTTTGCGATAACAATGCATGCCATTGCCTAAACCAGCAATGGCAATGCACACATGATGTATGTGTGTGACACATACACATAAATACCTGTGACCTGCAGTAGTTACCATGTCTGACACGTGCCTCGAGTGGATAAATGGTATTCACAATGCATAACAATATGACTGTGTCTTACTGTGCAGGGTCTGCACGTGGTATGTGTCTATACAGTGTGGATTGTATATGGTAAAATACCTACAGCAGGGGATACACATCTGGTCTGGGCCATATAGTCTACATGTAGTCGATGAACAGGTGCTGCATGTTCCCACCTGTTGTGGGAGTGGTAACATGTTATTCCACTGCAATTCAGTGACCACATGCTGGGAACCTTTCAGCTAGTGTGTTGTAGCTACAGTAATGCTCACGCACAATGTTTGGCTGGATGCAGTCCAGTCATATAAAGACATTTCTTGAGACTGTCATATTGCCAGGGGTGGGGGGGGGTAGTAGGGTGTGTGTAATTGCAAGTGTGAGAAAACAGATCCTTTTGGCAAATACTACAATACACCAGATGCTGCATATTCCCCCAGTAAACACAGGGGATATCACCACACTATCAGCACAGCCAAACAGGGCTACTTGGCCAGTAATGCCAATAGTGCGCTCCACTACTGGGTCTATTACCATTGTCAGAGCACAGATAGGTATGTTTTGGAAACCCACTACTGCCACTTGTGGTTGTGTCACACAATATGACCTTGTGTGGGTCTTTGCGCATAACAATGCATGCCATTGCCTAAACCAGCAATGGCAATGCACACATGATGTATGTGTGTGACACATACACATAAATACCTGTGACCTGCAGTAGTTACCATGTCTGACACGTGCCTCGAGTGGATAAATGGTATTCACAATGCATAACAATATGACTGTGTCTTACTGCACAGGGTCTGCACGTGGTATGTGTCTATACAGTGTGGATTGTATATGGTAAAATACCTACAGCAGGGGATACACATCTGGTCTGGGGGGGTGGGGGGGTAGTAGGGTGTGTGTAATTGCAAGTGTGAGAAAACAGATCCTTTTGGCAAATACTACAATACACCAGATGCTGCATATTCCCCCAGTAAACACAGGGGATATCACCACACTATCAGCACAGCCAAACAGGGCTACTTGGCCAGTAATGCCAATAGTGCGCTCCACTACTGGGTCTATTACCATTGTCAGAGCACAGATAGGTATGTTTTGGAAACCCACTACTGCCACTTGTGGTTGTGTCACACAATATGACCTTGTGTGGGTCTTTGCGCATAACAATGCATGCCATTGCCTAAACCAGCAATGGCAATGCACACATGATGTATGTGTGTGACACATACACATAAATACCTGTGACCTGCAGTAGTTACCATGTCTGACACGTGCCTCGATTGGATAAATGGTATTCACAATGCATAACAATATGACTGTGTCTTACTGTGCAGGGTCTGCACGTGGTATGTGTCTATACAGTGTGGATTGTATATGGTAAAATACCTACAGCAGGGGATACACATCTGGTCTGGGCCATATAGTCTACATGTAGTCGATGAACAGGTGCTGCATGTTCCCACCTGTTGTGGGAGTGGTAACATGTTATTCCACTGCAATTCAGTGACCACATGCTGGGAACCTTTCAGCTAGTGTGTTGTAGCTACAGTAATGCTCACGCACAATGTTTGGCTGGATGCAGTCCAGTCATATAAAGACATTTCTTGAGACTGTCATATTGCCAGGGGTGGGGGGGGTAGTAGGGTGTGTGTAATTGCAAGTGTGAGAAAACAGATCCTTTTGGCAAATACTACAATACACCAGATGCTGCATATTCCCCCAGTAAACACAGGGATAACACCACACTATCAGCACAGCCAAACAGGGCTACTTGGCCAGTAATGCCAATAGTGCGCTCCACTACTGGATCTATTACCATTGTCAGAGCACAGATAGGTATGTTTTGGAAACCCACTACTGCCACTTGTGGTTGTGTCACACAATATGACCTTGTGTGGGTCTTTGCCCATAACAATGCATGCCATTGCCTAAACCAGCAATGGCAATGCACATGATGTATGTGTGACACATACACATAAATACCTGTGACCTGCAGTAGTTACCATGTCTGACACGTGCCTCGAGTGGATAAATGGTATTCACAATGCATAACAATATGACTGTGTCTTACTGTGCAGGGTCTGCACGTGGTATGTGTCTATACAGTGTGGATTGTATATGGTAAAATACCTACAGCAGGGGATACACATCTGGTCTGGGCCATATAGTCTACATGTAGTCGATGAACAGGTGCTGCATGTTCCCACCTGTTGTGGGAGTGGTAACATGTTATTCCACTGCAATTCAGTGACCACATGCTGGGAACCTTTCAGCTAGTGTGTTGTAGCTACAGTAATGCTCACGCACAATGTTTGGCTGGATGCAGTCCAGTCATATAAAGACATTTCTTGAGACTGTCATATTGCCAGGGGTGGGGGTAGTAGGGTGTGTGTAATTGCAAGTGTGAGAAAACAGATCCTTTTGGCAAATACTACAATACACCAGATGCTGCATATTCCCCCAGTAAACACAGGGGATATCACCACACTATCAGCACAGCCAAACAGGGATACTTGGCCAGTAATGCCAATATTGCGCTCCACTACTGGGTCTATTACCATTGTCAGAGCACAGATAGGTATGTTTTGGAAACCCACTACTGCCACTTGTGGTTGTGTCACACAATATGACCTTGTGTGGGTCTTTGCGCATAACAATGCATGCCATTGCCTAAACCAGCAATGGCAATGCACACATGATGTATGTGTGCATTGCCATTGCTGGTTTAGGTATAACATGCATTGCCTAAACCATGGCAATGCACACATGATGTATGTGTGTGACACATACACATAAATACCTGTGACCTGCAGTAGTTACCATGTCTGACACGTGCCTCGAGTGGATAAATGGTATTCACAATGCATAACAATATGACTGTGTCTTACTGTGCAGGGTCTGCACGTGGTATGTGTCTATACAGTGTGGATTGTATATGGTAAAATACCTACAGCAGGGGATACACATCTGGTCTGGGCCATATAGTCTACATGTAGTCGATGAACAGGTGCTGCATGTTCCCACCTGTTGTGGGAGTGGTAACATGTTATTCCACTGCAATTCAGTGACCACATGCTGGGAACCTTTCAGCTAGTGTGTTGTAGCTACAGTAATGCTCACGCACAATGTTTGGCTGGATGCAGTCCAGTCATATAAAGACATTTCTTGAGACTGTCATATTGCCAGGGGTGGGGGGGGTAGTAGGGTGTGTGTAATTGCAAGTGTGAGAAAACAGTTCCTTTTGGCAAATACTACAATACACCAGATGCTGCATATTCCCCCAGTAAACACAGGGGATATCACCACACTATCAGCACAGCCAAACAGGGATACTTGGCCTGTAATGCTAATAGTGCGCTCCACTACTGGGTCTATTACCATTGTCAGAGCACAGATAGGTATGTTTTGGAAACCCACTACTGCCACTTGTGGTTGTGTCACACAATATGACCTTGTGTGGGTCTTTGCGCATAACAATGCATGCCATTGCCTAAACCAGCAATGGCAATGCACACATGATGTATGTGTGTGACACATACACATAAATACCTGTGACCTGCAGTAGTTACCATGTCTGACATGTGCCTCGAGTGGATAAATGGTATTCACAATGCATAACAATATGACTGTGTCTTACTGTGCAGGGTCCGCACGTGGTATGTGTCTATACAGTGTGGATTGTATATGGTAAAATACCTACAGCAGGGGATACACATCTGGTCTGGGCCATATAGTCTACATGTAGTCGATGAACAGGTGCTGCATGTTCCCACCTGTTGTGGGAGTGGTAACATGTTATTCCACTGCAATTCAGTGACCACATGCTGGGAACCTTTCAGCTAGTGTGTTGTAGCTACAGTAATGCTCACGCACAATGTTTGGCTGGATGCAGTCCAGTCATATAAAGACATTTCTTGAGACTGTCATATTGCCATTGTTGTTATGGAGGATAGGTAGGTTTCCTGTGTATTGCGAGGGTTGTGTGTGCTAGGCTATGAACCAGAAGGCAGTCCAACACACTGTTAGCTGCACATGAATAGGCCCTGATGCTTTGTGTTGTGCCAACAACCGGAGGTGTGTGTATCTGTGGTGCCTTGGGATACCACCCCCCTGTACATGTGTGTTACATGTGTAGGGGACGACAGGCATGGTATGAGGTATAACCTGGCAGTGATGGGTTGCACCTCTGAGCCGTGAATCAGGACTCTGGTACTGCACAGACATTGCAGTTCACCGTGCTGAGGACAGTGTCCAGTGCATGCATCTTGCGGTGTACACTGCTGGTGTTGTGTAGCATCACTGTTAGTGTCCTATCCTGTGTGATACCCGCAGAGGTGGCTATGTAATCCGTGTCCTGCAGCAAAAGGCACTATGTTTTTATCAAGGGGCTTCACCAATATACAATGGCCCATGGGTGTCACGTGCAAGCTGCCCCTCTCAAATCATTGTGGCTTCCCTAGCTTGTAAGCACACGTTGACAGCCAGTGGATACCCTAGGAATGAAACTGGAGATTGAGCAGAATGTAGACATAGAACACCCTTCCTACATATAGTGGTAGCATACCTGGTGAGGGTATGATGGCAACCAAGATCAGGCTCATACTGGCCCATGCCACATGCTTTGAGATCCCTTCTATGTTCCCTATCATGTAATCCAGGGAGGTATGTCTCAGGTCATCCATAGTGGCATGGTCAATGACTGAGTCATATGTGTCCATGCCTCTGACTGACCTGTATGCATGTGTTTTGTGGTGGACCATAGTGCCCCACAGGCATATCACTGTGACCTTCACCATGTACAGCCTGTTGAGCGGGACCCCACTGCAGCAGCCAAGAGAGGTACCTGACACATCTGTAGCAGGTGTGTTGTGTAGCTCAACAGGCTGTGAGTGTGTGGCACATGGAATGTGTGTGCCATGTGTGGCATGTGCTCTGTTCCGATGTAACGTATGCCTGTGTGCCAGCTGCGGAGGTGTGTGATGCTCAGGCAGGATGCTATTCTAAGTCTCCAAGTATGCCCCAGTGTGTTCAGATTGCTGTCAGTGCGGGTCTATGTCAGACTGGTATTGTAGTCACTGTAGTATGTCATGCCACCTTACAGGGTATGGCATTACTGGGTTCAGAGTGCTCAGTCCCCAGATTGGCTATGTGGTGGCATCCCACACATGTGTTGTACATTCCTGGCCAGGGGTGAGGGTTGAATGCATACATGTGGCAGCTGTGACATTGCCACATGACTCACATAAACCACAACTGGACCATAGAGGTGATTCACAGGTTACCTTTGCACATGCTACCATAGTAGTGTGATTGCCATGGTGATTACCAACACATAGGGCCAATGGAGAACAACATACTGAAGGTGTGTATGTGTGGGTGTACTGCTAATGATTTCATAGCACTGGCATATATGACTGCACACGTGGGTAAATGCCAGGTAAGACATGTGCAATGTGTCACAGACAACGTACATGTGAACAGGACAGACAGTGACGTTCTGTCATGTGCAAACTTGACATACATATAGTATGCTATGCAGATGTCACTAGGAGTCCACAGAAGCACTGTAACTCTGCATTGCAGGTGGAAGCAGTGTTCCAGGGAACCCCAAGCGAATATGCATGCAAACAAAGCTACAGTAAGCAGGGCTGGAAGTAGTCCATTGTGCAACAAAGAAGGGTTAACACTAACAGTAGGTAACAGTGCAAATATGTAGGCACTATCAACCATATACCCAGGAATGCACAGCTCAGATGTCCATGGTAGAACTGATATTATGTCATAGTTAATTGTGATTTGGATTACATTGGTACTACACACATATCAACATGCGCAAACATCCACATTGCATAGTCATTGTGGGCAACTTGCCACCATTACTGTACATGTCCATCATTGCATATCACTACTTGCATTAGCTTCCCCCCTGTGCTACCCATGTATGTGGCTATCTGTTGACATCCTTACCACCGGTATGCAATAATGTGCAGCTGTTACACTTTGGTACATACTATGGGTGTAGATAATTCAGGACAGTCATACGGTTACTGCATCAGGCATGCTGGGATATACACAGTCATATCAGCACACTGTACTGTTACCAACATGATACTACTAATACACTTCTATGTAGTCACCCTGTGCATCAGCAATGTGTTTACCTGTTCCTGCACTGATGTTGGAGATTGCAGGAGGTGGCAGAGTTTCATCATATGCACAGGGTGTGAATTAGGTATGCCTGAGTCTGCCACTGATACCACCAATTGACATGTGTGTGTATGCATGTTGGTGAGGGAAAGCAGTACAGGGTGGTGCACTGTTGGTGCAGTGTGTGCGTGTATGTGGTAGCCCTAGGTTTTAACATTTCACATGTGTGTATGCACGAACACAGTTCCACCTCATGGCTGCCATATACAGGAGTTTGTGGACAGCCACAGACTGCACCTGGCAGGTCATACAGATCAGTGTCTGTGGGCATGGACATGGTACCTGTGCCTGGCAGGTGTGCTATGGACCATATCCAGTACTAAGCCAGACTGGGTACTGTCATCAGAAGCGGGAGTGTGTTGACTAGACACAGGTCCCTGTTGGGACTGTCCAGAGCCACGTGCACGTGGTCTCCTGGGGTGTTCCAATGGCAGCACAGACCCAGCATTGCTGGGACTGCTGCTGGCACTATGGGGGCATCCGCGGGCCTGTTGTCATCCACGCCGACTGCCAGCTGCTGCTGTTGCTGGCATACGGCCACATCGATGCCGCAACCACCCACCATTGCCCTGGCTCATGGACATGTGGTTGTGGAACTGCTGTAATATGTCCCCACAATGTCTGTCTATGACATCGGTGAAATTACGGATAGCATCCGCGATGTCACACATACTGTCAGTCATGGCTGTGCGACATGCTCTCAGCTCCCTCAGACCCTGTCTGGTGTACCTTTCCATATGCGACTGTGCCTGCATGACAGCCTGAAACATA
Source organism: Protopterus annectens (assembly GCF_019279795.1). NCBI lineage: Eukaryota > Metazoa > Chordata > Ceratodontiformes > Protopteridae > Protopterus > Protopterus annectens. Next base: position 754,655,395 of record NC_056732.1, on the reverse strand, counting down.
GCTGAGGTTGACAGACCTCTTTGGGCCCGTCTGCCAGAGGCAGTACACCCACGGATGCTCCCACGAGAGCCCATGGGCAACTGTCTGTGTGGTACCATCACAGGACCCTGCCCATGGCTGCTGTGTGGGGAAGCATGTGCTACAGATACCACATTACCCTGGTCAATGCCCATTGTTTCCTATCCATCACCTAGGGACAATGGTGACATAGGATGTACTAGCAGGATGACTGTGCGCAATGATGGGGTTGACAGCTGTGTACTGTCAATTGGCTGACCAATGACGGACCCTGACACTCCTTCCTGTGCCATTACACAGATATCATCATTATCAGTACCTGTGGCACCAGATTCAGGTTCCCTGCTGCAGGACACCAGAGCAGCACCAGAACCTGTGGGAGGAAGACAGGAAACACAGTTTACAATGTCTACACAATGTTACCAGTGATGCAATTATGCACACATGCACACGTGGACACATGCACACATGCACACATGCACAAATGGACACAGGCACACATGCACACATGCACACGTGCACACTTGCACACATGCACATGTGGACAAAGGCACACATGCACACATGCACACATGGGCACAGGCACACATGCACGCATGCACGCATGCACACATGCACACATGCACATGTGGACACGTGCACATGTGGACACGTGTACACATGCACCCATGCACACGTGGACACATGCACACGTGGACATAGGCACACATGCACGCATGCACACGTGGACACAGGCACACATGCACACGTGGACACAGGCACACATGCACACATGCACACCCCGCAGTATACACACAGAGCACTACTGAGTTCCACTAGTATTACTAGCACTATCAGGACTATTATAGGTATTGTTAAAACACACTCACCAGCATGGATGGGCTGCCTTGCTGTAACACCGGAGGGACCTGCAGAAATGAGGAGAATAATGTCAGTGGGCACAACTGTGCCATTGATACTGCATATGATACAGTGCAGTAGTACACCAGTTGCCTTTCACACATCAGCTGCTGATATTGGCAATATCACACCTGCACAATTACATACTATGTTGACAGCTACATACCACGGACACACCTTACACATGCATAAACTAACAGTGTACAGAACAGTCAAGTGTACGTATGGCATATTACCTGCACGCTCCATGTCGTGCTGCTGTGTGGATCCAGCCTCCATCATGATGCAGGTGTATTTCTGTTGCTGTTCCGGGGCTGTAGCCACAACACTTAGGAGTAGCCCCTCCAGTCTGGTGAGGGGGGGATGTGTGGCCACCTCACCTCCTGTGGCAACCTGTTGCCTGTGGATATCCAACGCACGCTGATGGACATTTCTGATTAAATCACTGCAGTGATGTCGTACCTGCTCATATGTCCTATTATGCATGCCAATGTCATTTACCCTACGGACAAGGTCTTGCCACAGTGCAGCCCTCTCCTGCTGATTCTGGCTGGTGCGGGAAAACATTATGTCATAATCCCGCACCAGGCTCTGGTGTATCTCCTCATCTTCTGCTGCAGAGTAGGCAGGATTACGCTAACGCGCCATGTCCTTGGAAGAGAACACAAACAGGATATCAGCAGACTATGTCAGCAATATATGGCACACATACTATACATAATACTCAACTGTAGTGATATACTACTACTCCCATATGTAGCATGTGTGTGTCTCTTGGTGGCTACACAAGTACATGGCCAGATATCAGTGCTCAGCCAACACCTGTGCAACAATACCTGCCACATTCCATACAACATAGTAGCATGCCCCATCGGTCAGCACACTGCGACGGGTCCAATGCACAACCTCACTCTGGGGGTTCATACCAAGGTACTGCATGTGGAACGCCATCCACTAGTGTGATCTGGACACAAGTTACTCGGACTGGATATACATATCCCACCACCACCACCACCAGCACAGTAGACTACTTTGATATGTATGTGATTAGACAGTTATTCACTTGTTAGGACCGAGATGGTATCCATGCAGCCCACTGGGCCAGTGGAAGCCACAACCCACACTGCTGACCCCTTTGCGAATGCTTCCCATGGACATCCCAAAGATTGCATGGAACATGCACACACATTTCTAACCCAGACCCTATGCACAAAGGTTAGGCATCCTGTCCGGTGGACCCCAGCCAAAGGCAGATTGTATAACGATAGAAGGAGGCTACTGCAGGACAGAGCAGATTCACATTAAGGGGAGGCATCTGTGCTCAGCACTGGTAATAAGCTACGGTCTCTCATAACAACATCCACGACCTACTCTGGGAGGGAAATGGCCATGAACACTATAGATAACCACAAGGCCTTCTTCAGTTATGTTACACATATGGACCAAATGCCTCAGATATGCTCTGAGTTACTACACACCTACTTAACATTCACTGAACACACAGATATTGGCAACATTCTTGCAGACAGGTTTGGTGCACATATCCCCCCTCCTTCTCCCCCACACTTAGAAATACTTATCACAGCTGAATGTAACCTCCCTATCATCTCACATGTCCAGGTGAGGGCCGCCCTCAGCAAAGCAGAACACACAGCATCAATGTGACCTGATGGTATCTCTGGATGTGTGCTACGTGAACTCCAAGAGGAAATACAACCGCATATAAGACTGATATTTAACCTTGGCCGTACTACGGGATATGTACCTGAACACTGGCATACAGCAACAGTGGTCCCACTCCACTAAGGAGGCACCTCTACTGACCCTGGGAACTACCGCACTATAAGCTTAACCAGCCTGGTCTGCAAAGCTATGGAATGATTCAGTATGGGACGCATATACAGCGATATTGGGTACCTGCAGACACTTGTTCCTGGCCAGTTTGCCTTTGTGATGGGCTGATCCTGCCTTTTGAACCTGGTTGACCTTTCAAAACAGTCACTACAGCCATTGATGAGGGCAACGCAATCCATACAGCCTACCTGGACTTGCCTAAGGCCTTCAACACAGTACTCCACTCAGGCATCATAGACAAGCTCATTAGCTTACATGTTACTACATATGTCACATGATGGGTTGCACACTGGTTGACATACAGAATCCATAATATCGATATTGTAGGAGCCATGTCAGGCTCAATGCCAGTCACATGTGGTATCCCACAGGCCTCTGTCCTAGGACCCCTCTTGTTTGGCATTTATTTCTCAGATGTAAAAGCAAACATGTGCGGGTTGTGGATGACAAAGTTCCCAGATGACTGCTAACTAAGCGCCATAGTCGTTACACCATCTGACACACACATCCTACAGACAGGCCTCACTGCAATGGAAAACTGCTGCCAGGATCATGGCCTAACACTGAATGACATGTAATGTATAGTCATCCCCTTTGGGTGGAACTACGTGCACACAACATATCATATGGACATTTATTATTATTTTATTTATTATTTATTTATTTGAAGTTTGTTTGCCAGGATGATCCATTGGGCCAAGTGAACCCATTTTCAATGGAGTCCTGGGGAGAAAAGCTCCATAGGAACAATATCAAGTAACAATATATAAGAGTAATACAATAGCATAATGTCAGGAAAAGAATAAAAATAAAATAAAGTAAAAATAAATACAATACAATACAATACAATAATGCAATAAAATAAAGTAAAATACCAAACAATATTGTAATAGTATGTAAGATTGAACAGAAGAGTACATATAAGCATGTGAGAATGTTAATACAGCAGTAATGTGAATCTTAGTGACAATTCATGTCAATTTATTTATTTATTTATTTATTTATTTATTTATTTTTTTAGGAATGTTAAAGGAAGGAAATAGTTAGAAGTAAATGCAGAAGAATATAGACTTAAGAGATTATTTACGATGTGTGTATTCCCACAGGGATGTGATTATAGACTGGGGAGGTAAGGTGGTAGCTGGGGATGTTATGTAGGATGGTACAAGAGCATTCCCAGTGAGAAGATAAGTATGGGTGATAAGGAAGTAGCTGGGATGTTATGTAGGATGGGAACATGAGCATTCCCAGAGAGATGATAAATGTGTGTAGGAGAGTTTTGAAGATGGGGAGGTTGCTGGTGCTGCGGATATGAGGTGGGAGTGAGTTCCAGAGATGGGCAAGGGAAAATTAGAGTAAGAGTTTGCCTGCTGGGCGGGCATTTTTGTGGAGTTCAATTAGGTTCTGAGTGTTGGTTCTAAGGGTTCTGTTAGGTTGGTGTATGGTGAAGGTTGAGGTGAGTGAGGGCTTGAAAATGAGCTTATGAGCATGAGTTAGTTGAGTGTAGGTAAGGTAGTTAGGGAGCTCTAGCCAGTTTAGTTTATGTAGGGCAGTACAGTGATGGGAGGAGGATCTGTGGCCAGTGGTGAATTTAGTGATTTTGTTGTAACAGGAGGAGAGTTTTGTTTTGGTAGAGGATGTCAGGTTGGTTAGAAGTGGGGCCCCATATAGGAGGGAAGGGATTAGATATTTGGTAGAGAGGAGGAGTCTAGTGGATGGAGAGAGGAAGCGAACATGGCGATAGAACATACCAAGTTTTTGGTGTGTTTTTTTAATGTTTGTTTGTATGTGGGAATCAAAACTAAAGTGATTGTCAATGAGAGCTCCTAACAGTTTAGCAGAGGAAACGACTTCTATGGATGTGTTGTTGTGACTGGTTATAAGGAAAGAGTTTATGTCAATAGTTATGTTTTTGGATGGGGTGAATATCATGAGTTTGGTTTTGATGGATTTAGAGCTAGGTGGTTTTCATGCATCCATTTTTCAGTTGTTGAGAAGGCAACCTGAGTTAGTTTTAAAAGGGAGGGAATGGAATTAGCAGTACAGATTATTGTAGAGTCATCTGCATATTGGACTATTTTAGCATTTGGGATATTGTGGTGGAAGTCGTTAATGAAGATGTTGAACAGTAGGGGCTCTAATATGGAACATTGGGGTTCTCCAGTGACTGTGTTGAGGAATGAGGATGTAGTTTTCTTCCATTTAACTGATTGTTGCCTATTGGCAAGGTAACTTGTAAACCAGTTGATACAGGAGGATGAAAGATGTAGGTTGGAGAGTTTGGTCAGGAGTAGGGAGTGGGAGATGGTATCAAATGCCTTAGATAGGTCTAGGAGGAGGGTGGAGACAATTTGGTTAGAATCTCTAGCTTTATTTACAGTTTTGAGGAAGGAGAGTAGTGCAGTAGTGGTGCTATGACCGCGTCTGAAACCATGTTGTGTTGGGGTTAGTAGGTGACTATTGATGAGGTATGGTAGTAGTTGTATGTGAATGCATTTTTCCAGGAGTTTGGAGATGGGAGATAAGATGGCTATGGGCCTAAAGTTAGAGATGTTATTATTGTTACCTCCTTTGTGGAGGGGAATAATGTAGGCTTTTTTCCAAATTTGGTGTACATAACCTTCTTGGATTGACCTATTTATAAGTGTACAAATAGGGAACGCGATGGCATCAGCAGCTGTTTTTAGGAAGAAGGAAGGGATGTTCCCTACATACCTATAGATACAGACCTATGACACATATGGAGGGTTCACAGTATGCAGACTATTAACCTGTTACTTTACATTACCTCTGTTTGTCGCAGCTGGTTGCGTTACCGCTACTACAGCTTCCTGCTGCTGCTGGCATGGCTTGGTACTGTCACTGCTGACAGCTTCAACTCAGTTTGTGTACCGTGTGTTGTTGTTTGTGTTGTTATTTATTTATTTTTTTCTCTCTCTCTCTCTCTCTCTCTCTGTCTCTGCCTCTGTCTCTCTCTCTCTCTCTCTCTGTCTGCCTCCAGACAGTGCAATGAACGTATTGCATGTGTGGAGTTTGAGTACAGGATGCTTTTGTAGGTATCTGCATAAGTCCATGTGATGGCCTCTGCACCAATTGTAAGCCAGCATTTGCTAATTGCATGCAGCCAGTTGTGTATTGATTGCCGTTCTCACTGTGATTTCAGGACAGTGCTATAAAAGGGTATGTGAGATAGGTATTGCCCTTTCAGATTGTAAGGATGGGGACCATGCTGGTATGCTGTGGACACTGTTCTGTGAGTGTAAAGGTTAGTATCTCTCTCATGATTCAGGCTGTGTTGTAGATTCACATTTCTCCATTCATCTCTCCTGTTTCCTGTAGTAAGTGTGTATGCACACTGACACCTACAGCTACAACTATATATATATATATATATATATATATATATATATATATATATATATGTAAATATACATACATTTATATATGTACATTAACTGACATTATTACCTACTAGCTACCAACTAGCATGGCTGTTTCTGTTCACACACTACTATTATGGAAATCCACTAGTTTTGACAGTAAGTATGAATGACATGCTTTGTGTACTACACATCCTATATTCCCTTTACATTCATTCCTACTATTACATGATATATTTATTTTAGCACAATGTTCTTGTATAAGAGTCATGGCTTAGTGGTAGGTCATGTAGACTACTATTTCCAAGGTCCTGGGTTTGGGACTGACAGTGGGATTTTATTTTGCTTTTGAACTGACTACAGGACCTGTCAATAAGAGTGACTAAGGCACTTTTAAGCAGTTGTAACTGGGTTAGCACTGGTTTGCACGGAGCTCCCGCATGCACACTGGCGTTCAGCTCCGCGCACACCTGCTTACAACCGCTTAACAGTGCTTATTCTGGCGCACACCCGCGCTATTTTCTTTGAAAGAAATGAAAATGGGGAGACAGGAAAGTGGTGAAAAAGGGGTCACAAAGAGGGTAAGACAGTAGGGAAACAAGCTTGGGTTTTGCAGGAGGGATGTAGGTAAGGCCCATAGCTGCCCATTTCTTCATCAGCAACAGCTGTGCATATGTATGTAATTTGGTGTGACATTTCAAACCTTCCACCCCTGAGAGAGGTGCCAGGACAACAATAATACTTGTACAGCCAATTGTAATTGATAGTTTCCATGTCCAGCAGACATGTGTGCGGAATGGGCAGCTATGTATGGGGCATACTTTTTTTGTGGGTACAGAGTGCCCTTTTTTTTTTTTTTTTCAGGTGAGAGTGGTATGTCAGGTGAAGGAAGTCGGTATAGCTGGGGAGGTAGGTTGGGTAGGTCAACAGACAAGACAAACAAGACGCATACAGGGGCGGTGTATGACACGTGTGAGGGGGGTTACACAATTGACGGGGATGGATGTTTGGATATCCAGAGCCCATGAGCCCACAGATGGCAACAGTGGAACTGATATCCCCACCCATGGGCAGTTGCCACTGTTCCTTCACTGCCCAGGATGGGGCTGTGCTGGGGGCTGTGTAGGCCGGGCAACAGGCATGCCCGTAAGTTGTGCCACCTGTGCCTCAAGCTGGCGTAGGGGCCCAAGAACAGAGTCCCGGATCTCCCTACGCACCACAGTCCGGACGCTACGGAGGGTGAGTGGTGGTTCTCCTCCAGCCACACTTGCAGAGGGGGGACGGGCCCCATCCCCTGCAGCGCTTCCACCTGCAGGTGGCACAGGGCCACCGGAGAAGGGTCCACACTGGGCACTATTGCCAGGTGCACTCGCCAGCTGAGGTGGGAGAGGTGGGTCCGCTGGAACCCGCCTTCCCTGTCGTCCTATGTTTTGCATTATGTCATGAGAGTTTGGGTTACTAACATACAATACCATTCGCAATTAGTTGTAACAGCATGCATTAGTATTCCCATTAACCAAACACCCAGATATTCACACCATTGAACAGCGAGCATAACACATGCATATTTTGAACAGCAATACACAGTCAAACAACATGCAGGGTTGATTGATGGCAACAGGCCATCAGGTTTGGATGTATGAACAGGGCATATGCATCAACGTACATGCAAATATTTATGACCAACAGGACAAATGTCCAGGGGTGTTAATTGTGATTGCACATACCAATTTCACGTGGAATGGATTGTATGTGGTTATAGGGTGGGGTGAAGAAAATAATATTAACACCTTCGAATACCAATACATTTGCTGTACATTTCTAATAGCTGCAGATATATGCACACTACTTTTCTAACTACAGTTTCCTATATGATAACTACTTCAATTTGGTGATAGGACTGTTACTGCTACATCAATATACATTTTATTGTTCTTCATACATGTTCATATCTGGCTTTGTTCAGCTACATCATCCTGCTACATTTGCTTTATATAGCTATAGACAACTGTGGATGTTTGGTATTTCAGACAATCATACTATCTGCATATTGCAGACTGAGAGCAACATATCCAGATTTTGGGATACACATTCCAGCTGCAGCAACACTTTGAACACATTTCGCAGTTTGGTTCTACTTGTCACATTCATTTCATTCTGTACTGCCTGCAGTATACTTTATCCAGGGGTTATTACTACTTTGTTGGTGGATTCATAACTCTTTCTCACACTCTCTCACTTGTTTTCATTTTGCTATTCAGGATGGTACTTACTTCTAGGCTTTATTGACATGTTTTACCTGTAGTTATTACAATCCTTTCCAGCAGTCTAACTTCTGTCATGTTTCAGTATTTCAACAGGGATATATTTTACACATTTGATTTGCTTATCTTCTGCAGCTGTACTTTTCAGCCTGCTGTAGGTTGTGTACTATTATATTACAGGTGGGGCATCTTTATTTCAGACTTTATTTCAGACATTTTCATTTTTCTGTTTGGATTACAGACTGCAACACACTTTTGTAATCAAGCAATACTTGCAAACACTCTTACACTGTTACTTGCACATTTTATTACTTAGTGACTACACTGCACTATTTTGCTAACTGTCATACTTGTATATTTCTTTACAGTTACTGGGAGTGGATTACTGACCTGCCTGGTGGCGCAACCGCACCAGCCTATCACCATAGGCTCTGTGGTTCGAAGAACGGACACCTGCAGCTGTAATATAAATGAAGTAATATTGGAATACACATCTCCATAATATCAGCTAGTTTAATTTCTTACATACATAATTAAATGTAACTTACTCAGTAGTGGGGCGTTGGGCATTTGCTGGGCCTCCTGGATCCAAAGGTTCAATTGGTCCTGCTTACGTCTCTTCAGGTCCGCATGGTGGTGACGGACCTGCTCACCAGTCCTTGGAATCCCTGTGGCACTGGTGAGATCATGAGCCAACTGGTCCCACGCCTCAGTCCTATATGCTCCCCACAGGACCTGTCCCTGCATGAGTTGGGCCTCATGATTGTGGACTAGGAGCCAGACCATGTATCTGGACTCCTCAATGCCCCACCTCTGTGCTCGAAAGCAACTACCCTCACCTACTCCTGACATTCTGGCTGCAAGTTAATTCTACAATCGTTTATGCTGGGTATTCCTGCCTATGGGGCTTATATATGCCGTTTTTCCCACACTTATCTGTGATTGGCCATTTTGGAATTGTATCAACTTCACAAAACCTGCTTTGTCATGCTCCACTTTCTATTCATTCCTATATATTTGATATTACTGCATTTCTAGGTACAGCTGTCATGGCTTAGTGGTTCAATACCTTGACTATGGTTCATGGTATCTTTGGTTCGAACCTGGCCACTGCTTTTATATTTTATGACTGTCTAGACAGGCTAGGGGGTGTGTCTGTGTAAAGGCAGTTTTGATACAGCTTGCTCAACGTTGCCCGTCGGTTAGCTTTTTGGTGCGGTGCGCAGCTCCGCGCAAACGGGGTACGCTGGTTTACGCTTCATTTGGCTGTTAGCACGCATATTACGCTCAGCTCAGCTAGGGGCTCACAGTTTCAGCATTTTAAACAACTGCTCACCTACGGGCACTCATTTTACACCTGTTAAACCACTGCTCACCTACGGGCAGATGCACTCACCTTGTTAAACTGTAGCTCAGCTATAGGCACATCTCGCATTTTTTATTGTTTTGTTATCTCACATTTCTTCAAAATATATGGACTATTTCATTACATTTTACATAAAATGTAATTTTATATGTGTACATATTTGTCAGGGACTTGTTTCGTGCTTATTTTACTAAAAATAAAAATTGATGTTGTGGGGGCTCGAACCATGACTGCCGGCTTTTCAGCCGACGTCTCTACCACTACACTATTGCTTCTTGGCTTATTTTGCACATTTAGTTCTTATATGCTTTTCCACTGACTGCTAACTGTGGCTAAGCTACGAGCACGCCTGCGCAAACGAGCGCACTAAATGGCAAACATCTTTACGATTTAGAAAAATATATAACATGCTCATTTATATATTTTATGTTCATAGTCTGTGGGGGCATGTGTTGTGTTGTGTTTATTCACATTTCCATGGCCTCTGTCGTGGGTGTTTACTTTGGGCACTTTTACTCTTCTGGGGGCATGTCCGCTTGCAGGGCTCGGCCTACGGACACACCCCCTACTGTCTTCCATGCACCGTGTTAGCCTTAGGTGTGATTCAGCATGCCCTCATACTTATGCATGACATGCTGACGTCATACCGTTTAACTGCAGCCTCCGTGTAAGCCTTGTATCTCTTACACGGAGGCTTCGTGAATCCTGCCCAATGTACCCAACACTTTAGTCATAGGTGACTCTATAGTCAGGCACACTGATGTCCCACTCATCAGGCTGAACAAGGAGAAAATTGCAGTCAGCTGCCTGTCGGGTGCCACGATCTGCCACATAATGCATGCACTCAAGTCACTCCACAACAAGTACAAATACAACTCTGTCATTGTCCATGCTGGAGTGAATGACTTGAGATGTACCTCCCTGGACTACATGAAAAAAGACATGGAAGAGCTCTTTGATCATGTGGCCCAGGCAGGTATGACCCTAGCCTTGAGAAGCATCCTGCCTTCGCCCAGAGTGATACCACAGTATAAGGACAAAATGATTGACTTCAACAATTGGCTAAGCTTCTGGTGTCATTCAAAGGGGATCCAGTATTTGTCTGCCTGGGAAGACATGATCGACTGACCACAATGCTTTGCCAGAGATGGTCTGCACCTGTCACCCCTGGGATTCAGGTTACTGGCTAAGGCTCTTGCCACCCCTATAGTGCCTTTTTTAGGCAAGGTTCAAAGGATGAAACCACCACCATAACAGATACAAGCATGCAAAATCTGAAGGTAATGCTACTCAATGCTAGAAGTCTAAACCTCAAAATGCACTCTCTCAAGGCACTCCTAAAAATGGAGAACATCAATATCTGTGCAGTAACTGAGACCTGGTTTAAGGCTCCAGAGAGCACTCCTGCAATACCAGACTACAACTCTTACCACACTTTTCGGCCACAAAACTAATACCGAAACACTAAAGGTGGAGGAGTGTCCATATTCACCAAGGATATTCACACCTCCAGGCTAGTTGCTCAACACAATGCATCTGCAATTCCCCAGGTGCAACTAACACTAGGTAAGACTGCAATCCAAATTGTAGCTTGCTACAGATCCCCCACCATGCCCCAAGATGCTCACTACACCTTTCTAAACATACTGGGAAATATTAAGATACAACTAAACACCCTAATACTGGGTGATTTCAACTACCCTGCCATTAACTGGGAAAACTACTCAGGTACCAATTCCTTTTCCCAACAGTTCTTGGAATTCATAAATTCCAACACCCTGGAAAAAACTAATCCATTGTCCCACCAGGGGCTCCAATATTCTAGAACTGGTCCTTACCAACATGGGAGATAGATACTCAACACCAGTGGTCACCCCCTCATTGGTCAGGTCTGACCATAAGCAAATCACCCGTGACATCCACATCCCACCCCCACCCCACAGTAAGGAAACCTCCTTAAAAAACTTCTCCAAAGCCAACTTCATGCTAATGAAGTCAGAAGTGACAAACTTCATGACACCCATGCAGACAGGATCTGAAAGTTCGACTGCAGAATCCTACACTAAGGCACTGTACAAGCACATCCACTTGTGCATGAATCGTGCCATCCCAAATAGAACCAAGATGCTCTTCTCCAAAAAAAGAAGCCAATCTGGTGGTCTCCTTCTATAAACAAACTATACAACAGAAGGAAGAAACTGTTGCAGAAAAGAGGAAAATCCCAGGATGCAAAAAAACTACCTCACCAGCCTCAGTAAGAAGCTGAGATGCCTCATAAAATCCTCAAAAGCTAGTTACGAAAATAAAATTGCCAAAGATTCCAAAGACAACCACAAGGCATTCTATAGTTATGTCAAGAATCTAAATGGCAATGCTCAGATCTGCTCCGAGCTACAACAGAATGGCATTAAATATACTGATCCCAAAGATATTGCTAATATCCTGGCAGATCGATTTAGTGCCAACTTCACCTCCCTCTCACCCCCTAAAGTGCCCATCTCAATACCAATTGATTGCCAAATTCCGGTAATTATGGCCATACAGGTAGAAACTGCACTCTCCAAAGCTAAGAATACAGCATCCATGGGACCAGATGACATCCCAGGCTGTGTACTACATGAACTACAACATGAACTGGCACCTCACCTAAGTGTCATGTTTAATCATAGCCTCACCTCAGGCTTCATGCCCACTGAGTGGCGCACAGCTACAGTTATCCCATTCCACAAGGGGGGGATCCGCCTTGGATCCTGGGAACTACCGCCCCATCAGTCTGACAAGCCTGATCTGCAAGGGCATGGAATTCATTATCATGGAACTTATAAACAAAGACATTGGCAACCTACAAACACTGGACCCCACCCGGTTTAGGTTTGTGAAGGTCTGATCTTGTCTCCTAAATCTGATTGACTTCTTTGAATCAGTCTCCTGAGCTGTGGACAAGGGTAAGGCAGTCCACACAGCCTATCTGGACCTGGCCAAGGCCTTTGACACCATCCCCGACTCTGGAATCATAGATAAACTTACTAAACTGGGCATAAATCCCTACATAACTAGATGGGTTGCCAAATGGCTTACTGACAGAACCCAGACTGTAAAAGAAGCCGACTCCAATCCAGATCCAGACAAGTGACAAGAGGAGTACCCGAAGGTTCAGTCCTGGGACCACTCTTGTTTGGCTTCTACTTCTCTAAAGTACAGGCCAACACTAAGGGACTCTGGTTAACAAAGTTCACAGATGACTGCAAATTGGGAGCCATTATTGAATCCCCAAATGATGTTTTTATTCTACAAAAGGGCCTTACAGAAACAGATGCCTGGTGCCAGAGCCATGGGCTCAAGCTTAATGCCAAGAAATGTATAGTTATCCCCTTTGGAAAAAAACATGTACCCATGAATTACCACATAGGTGGCAGGACACTAAACATCGAAAGTGTGATGAGAGACTAAGGGACACAGGTGGACAGTGGTCTCACTTTTGATAACCACATTGCCACAACAGTCAGGAAATCCTTCTATGTGGCACACCTCATCACTAAGGACTTTTCATCCAGAAAAAAGAAGGTAATTATCCCACTGTACTCATCCATCATTAGACCCATTATAGAGTATAATGCCCCATTTGGTATGTACCTCACAAGACATCTGCAACAGCTGGAAAGGCCACAGAAATACCTCACTAAAAGAATCACAGGCCTAAAGCAGATGCCATATGCTGACCGTCTAAAAAACTCCAACTATACTCTGTGGCATATCGTCTACTCAGAGGTGATCTCTGCTTAACATACAAGGCCATGTCAAACCCTGAGCTGTTGGACATGCTCCACTTAAAGAAATCCCAATCCCTCTAGAGGGATAGGTTCCTGACCCAGAGACTCCCCATACTCTAGAATAGATTGCCCATACATGTCAAGCAGAGCGCCTCATTGGCCCTCTTTAAAAGGAACTTTGATGATTGGATGGGAGATAGGAAATTCACCCCAGGGATCATGTCAGTCGCCCT
>NC_056732.1:754614110-754639110 GCF_019279795.1 Protopterus annectens | reverse complement strand
ACAGGTTCATTATGAATGTATTACACTGATGTGTGTATGTGCATAGTGAGTGTCAGCAAATTTAGTTAGGCTCACATTTAACTTTAAAACAATATATATATATATTCTAGCAGCGTTATATGACAGCTTGTTGTAGTAGCAATTATTTTGTTGTTCATCAGAAGGAGCTACATGCAAATAACCGCAAATACAATTTAAGAAACTTGAAATCATATAGTGGCTGTTTGTTTAATTCCTGGCTGGTACATGCTGTTGTATTTTACATTAGTAACGTGGTTTGCTGCCTGGTACTGTATGCGCTCGTAAGTCCGGACTCCAGACTGTCCGGTATGTGTTTGCTTAAATTCCATTACCCGGTATGTGCTGCAAGGTGATTTACATGCTCAGAGATTCATCCAATATGTTTATGTGCCTTTATGACAGCTGTTTTTCAAGATTTACTGGCTCATACCATTTAAGTTGATTCTACTATGTGGCTGTTGATAAGTTGCTAGCTGCTGCACTGCTCGGAGCTTTTAACACAGATATTTTTGTATTTATTACTCGCTCGCAAGTTGATTTACTTGCTCTATTGCTAGTTTTTAACACAGACACTTTGAGAGGTAACTTAACAATGTTGGCATTTTTGCTCACTCATAAGTCTGGTTTACCCACTATGTGCTGCTGTATTGTGATTTACTAGTATGGAGTCAATACAATGTTCTGCAAATTGTTTGCCCTATTTATGGCTGTCAGCTTACACTAAATATCCAAAAAACATTATACTAGAACACATAGACAGAAAGACCAGGAGTAAGTTATACAACGGCATTATATTAAAAGTCAGACATTTCTGCTTTTTTAAGCAACATTTTATTGCTGAAATACCATGTCAGGGTTTTCAGAGATTTACATTTTTATTCATGATAGGAGGTTTAGCATGGTCACTTGCTCTGTAGTTGTGATTTGAATTTGTCCACAACTTGCCATGATGTACCACCATATTGTTTACCAGAGTTTAGTAGTGAAGCTGAGAGAAAAATTGGTTAGACTAAAATTACACAAGTATCTCTGGTCACCTTTGAGATATTTATTCCAGAAAAAATGTACAAAAAGATCATGGAGCAAAGGAATTGCCTAGGACAAACATGAACGTTACAGTTTAGAATCAGTACTAAAAATAGAAATATGAGCAAAGTAAAAGGTGAGCCTTCCAAGATCATTTTAAATTAAAGTGAATTAATGCATCAATAAAAACTCCACATCCCTTGGTTTGCAATAATATTAAATGGGGATTATAGAAAAATGCTTCACAGAGTAAGCAGTGTATATTGTGTAATCTATTTATTGACTGGTTAATCCCACTGGACTCAGCTGTCCCTTTTCAGTAGCAAATCAGGTGCACTGTCCAGTTGAGTAACTTCATGAGATTCACAGTGCAGGCAAACCAATGTAAAAGGAATCAAACCTTGAACCCTTGGAACAGGAAGAAGATAATTAACAACTCAGAATTATAGTCCTGTATTCTAACTGCCAGAATGCATAAGCCGCTAGACCTTCATACTGAAGTTGTAAGGTATAGGGTGCAACTCTTTAAGTGCTAATGAACTTATATATATATATATATATATATATATATATATATATATATATATATATATATATAAACTATATATATATATATATATATATATATATATATATATATATATATATATATATATATCTATATATACATATATAGTTATAGTGTGGGTGTGTGGAAGCAGACTTTTATGATGGAAGTATTCTGAATTGGGGAGTTTTGTCATTTCATTGCCTAGTGGAAAAATGTTCAAACAATAAATTTAAAATGCACTCTGACTTAAGTCTAACAAGTGTGCTATATTATACAAGGAATACAATTTAATAAAGTCAGGAAGATGTATCAAAAAATGCATGTATGCTTCTTCTTGTGTGTGCAAAGGGGCCTATGATTTGAAAACAGCCCAAAGGTAATCTTTATCCACCACTGGCCAGACAAATTTTCTTTGGATTAGTGTGGGTTTCAATGCTGTTTCAATGAATGTGAGTTTCAAGGGTAGAGAAGTTTTAATGCCAAGTCTATTTTCATTGTCAGACAGTATTGCTTTGTTTAGCAGATATATATTAGTGTTTGTGCATTGTGCTATAAAATATAAAAATAAAATCCAAATAATTGTAAATGTAAAGCAGTATGCACCCATTAGTGTTTATGGTACATGTGGTGAAATAGCCAGGTAATGGGACTTTGGAATGGCTGCAGGGGGGAGTCTGGTGCCATATTTTGGTTGTCTTTTCTTCAGTTTGCATTTGAAAGTTGGTATCTCACAATTCCATTGGACTGGGTGGGGTTACATAAATATGTATTAAAATGTTATGTTAATCAGCATACAGATTTGTACCTATTTTTCATGGGCCTTGTCCAGATTTTTGATGTTTCCAGGTTGAAAGGTATGGTGGTAACACAACTGAACTGTACAACTTCAGATCTATGTCTTACCATCTCTATCTAAAGTACTTCAAATATGCATACATTGTTATGTTATCTTGTTGTTTCTTTCGGCTTTTCCCGGTTAGGGGTCACCACAGCGGAACTCCTGCCTGCTAATGATTGGCAGTAGATTTTTACGTGTCAAGTTGCCGGCCCTGACACACAACCTTCAACAAAAGTACGCCCATTCATGCATGTCTCCACACAGAAGACGCTCTAGCTGAGAATCGAACAGGACAACATCTTACTGTGAGTCGACAACGCTACCGCAGCACCACCACCGCAGTATACATTGTTATGTTATCTACTAGACAAAATCCTTTATGTTCCCAAACAACATGGGTTCTATCCAAGCAAAAGCACAACACCCTGCTATATTTCTTCAAAACCAGTAATCTGCATTGGGAAACAACCAGTTTGTCTCCCCAACCAATTATTCTATACTATCTTCCTTGATTTCTTCAAGATATATTATACAGTCTCACACCCAAATTACATCAGACCTTGGTTGGCCTAAACCTGTCAAGTGTTACCATAACATGACTCACAACCCACATAAGTGACCATGGTCAGTTTGTCAAGTGGTAAACAGCATAATACAATACCTTCCACACAGTTAACAATGTTGTCCCACAGGGGACCATATTTGGACTACTATTGTTTAAATATTCAGCAGTAAATTATATGCTGCCTTTGGCCCTTCCTTGCTTATTCAATATGGTGATGACTTCATACTTATTTGTTCATCTCTCTCTTTAAAGGAACTTTAGTCCTCAACTTAGAAATCCTATGCCTCTACTGAATGTTGGTAACACTAATTTGACCAAAAACTCACTCGTAAAAAGACAAAAATAAAATCCATCCTTCCAACGTCTTGCCTCCTGACATGACCAATTTAATCATAATATCTTCACAAAATATTACACTTGATACAGTCCTCATCAAAATCTACTAGAAGTTGCTACTGATATTAACCTCAAATCTCAAATTTGATTACATATTAAAAATATCATTAAACACACACACACACGCACACACACACACACACACACACACACACACACACACACACACACACACACACACACTCTCTCTCTCTCACACACACACACACACACACACACACACACACACACACACACACACACACACACACACGCTCACACGCACACGCACACACGCATACACGCACACACACATCAAACATTACAAGCCCTTTACAAAGTCAAACCTTATTTCACTGATCAGAGATGAAAAGCCACTTTCTTACTTAGCATATATTAATCTTACTGGGTGCAGCCTTAAGGTTCAACAACTCTCACTTGCATCAGCTGCACAGACTGGAGCATGTTCTGCAATACTGCCTAGCAAGGCTCATCACTACACTACATTCAAGATAACTATTTGGATAGAATGTCCTAACTACCTCAAGTATATCCAGCTAAAAATTGCCCGTTTTATCCTGTACCCGCACTCCAAATGCGTGTCACTCACACCACAGAATTCTTCTCTGAAGATAAACTGCTAGTGCAGCAATATAACTCCTACAATGCTTCTTTGTGTTTTTTCCCTGTGGAAAAAATTTGCTTAAATAAGGTTTGGTGGATTAAGGCTTCGATGAACAGGGTTTGACAAAAAGATATTCGACAAATAGGTTTTTTGACAAAGTGAAGTAGATACTAGTGAGGAGAGCATGTATGTCATGGCAAGAGCGACTGGTAGATGGTGTAAGAAAATTTCAGGTGGTATATAGAATTCTTATTAATTTTTTTTTGGTCTGTATTTAGAGGTCATATTTGAAGTTGTCATTTATTGTAACCACCAGCAGTTTTGTATAAGGCATTACTTCAATTCATGTACTGTTTAGCGATTTGATCTTAAAGTTATTATTTGTCATGGGTAAGTGATATTGGAAAAAATAAAAGGAGTTTGGTTTTCTTTGGATTAAGAAGGAGCTGGTGGTTACAAACCCAGTTTTCAACAGAGTTAAAGGGCTGCTGTGTAATCTTTTCTAAAATTTCTAGATTGTTTTAGAGGAAATTAGGGTGGAATTGTCTACACACTTTTCAATGCGTGCTTGTTATATAATAGTAAGAAGATTGTTTGTAAAGATAGCTAAAGATAACCCTGTCAGACTTTTCCAGTAAACAAATGGGAATAAATAAATACATAACTACATTGATTAAGTGCATTGTTATCAATACTTGTTCATGGTTCATGGTTATGACAGAGAATTTCTGAATTGTGGAGTTACTGAAACATTTCAGTGAGTTCAAAATAACATACATTTTTTTTAGTTCAGTAGCTGGTATACTTCCAAAAGCCAGTAGGAAAGTAGTCTTTCTGTAGTTCTTAATGATAATGAATGTGGATAAGTTGTGGCTATAAGAAACCGTGTCAATGTAATTGATGATTTGTCTCAGTGGCAGTTGGTGAGGAGCCTTTTTTAAAATTCAAGGAGGGAAAAGAAAGGGAGAATAGAAACTTGCTATGCAACACTGGAAAAGAGATATTGGGTAACACACTTGTTCCTACTTTGACAGTAAAAGTTCAGAAAGAAATGATGCTCTTAAACATGTTGATGACCAGCCAGATAAAAAGGCAATTTCTTATGTCAATGAATATTGCACAGGTTAAACTCCCTTTGCCAATGCTAAGCAGACTGGTAGCTGATAAAGGTTAAAGTGCAGTCATTGTATTTCTGCCTGACCAAGAACTATACCAATGCCTGGATAACATTTTACATTTTCACACATAGTAGGCTAGTGCAAACTCACTTTTCAGCTAGTTCTGATAAGTAAGTAGAATGGAGATGTTCTGCTAAATTTATGGGGGATTTACTATGGCTTATTTCCATAACAATGGCATAGTGATTTTTCAGTGGAATAGATTATACATGATATATTATGGATAGCAGATAAATTCATGGCATGATTTGCAAGATGTGAGCTGGAAACTATCAAAACCTGGAGTGCATTAGCCAATATTTGCTGTAAACATTTTCAGTGTCTTATGTCTTTGTGATTGAAAAAAGAAAATAGAAAGGTAGAGTGAACATCATGTTTGTGTATCGGGGAGTTGTTTTCTACTTGAGAAGTGGTGACTGATAATTAGAAGAATTCATTTATGACATTTTGTTGTGAAAATGGAACATGAAGTACATTTTCTAATTCCTTGTTTGAGCTGCTGTTGTTTGCTCTCCAGCTAGTTATTTTACTGTTTAGTTTTTATTGGCTCCATATTGAAATGTTGGTACTCATAACACTGAGTGCTGACTCAACAAGAAAAAATGAAAACTGTAGGAGAAAGGTAAATATCAAACAATATTTGTCTCCTTAAACTTATTTTTTGCAAGGGGCAAATACCCCTTTACTCCCTACACTTATACATAGTAACTCTAAAATTGCAAATCACGGAGACTATGGAACACTCTGAGAAATCTCCATCTTGGACTTGGTATATATAGTCCATTTTTTCAGCTATTTAATTTCTGTGTTTTAGGACTCTCTGAAGTGGGTCCCAACATTTCAAATGGTTAATGTTTTCATCACTACCTGGGGCAGTTTTTAAGGGAAGATAGTAGAGACTGGAAGTGATTAGCCTAATGTAATCTGATGTTTTTTTCATTGAGTTTCTCAGGTTAACAAACACTTCCTTTTTTTTTTGATGGGTGCTATATCCCTCAGGTTTTAGTTCTCTGGTTAGTTTAAGATTAGGTGTGAGCCTGGGTTTGTATAAAATTATAGATTACTAGGAATTCTTTACTTTCTAGTGACAGAAGATTGTTTTTTTCTCTCCCTTTTCTAAACTTCCAGTGGGTACTTTGCTTCTCATTCATAGTGAATCAGGTCTTGGAAGCACTGCCAACAAACCTAAAATATTTCTCATCCTTCATGAAGTTCAGATTCCAAGTCAAGAAACACCTAAGAGAATAAGACAGCTGCAAATACTACCTACAACAGGGTATACCATTAATTTCATGATAGATAGCACCTCCAACCAATCGGTTTCAATCAGCACACCCACTAACAGAAAAAAAATATAGCTACCAACCCCTCCCCACATTCCTTCCTCTCTACATGCCTGTATCACCTTTTGATCTTTATTATTCCCTTAATTTCCTCACTGCTCACATTTTATTCTCCCTTTCTTCTCTTCCTCCATCCTTTTTTCTTTTTTTTTTTTTCTGTCTGAGTCTCCTCCCTTTTAATAGTTTAATATACACATTTCAATATTGTATTCAACTCATATAGTTACCTTTGTAAACCTTTTTGTTTATCTGATATAACAGATTGGATGTGACTCTCATTTACTGATAATTTTCTCTTGACATCCCATTAGGATTTTAATTTTGTGTCATTGTTTTTCTTCTTGTACTCAGGGAAGAGCCTAACAATGGTTGACAGTCATCAGTGTTCTGCCATGGTTAACAATGAATAATTAAATAACTACTAAATATACAAAATAAATAACAAATCAATCCCCAGGATTTACTAATCTTCAGTGTAAGACTAGATTAGTCTTACACGGAAACGCCAGTCTAAGAGTATGATGGCAGCGCACCATGCATATTAATGATGGCACACTTCCTCAACTTTAAAGCTTACAAGGAGCGTGGACGAGTGTAGGGGGCGTGTCGGACTGCCGAGCAGTCCAAAAATCCAAGCCCCTGCAATGACGAAACTCGAGAAATGACAAGTTACATGAGCGAGTCCGCTCACATGCGTACATTGTAACACTACACTCCCCCATATGTTAAACCTCATACAAATTTAAAAATTAAAAGAAATAGTTTTTTTGTTTTATTTCTGATATAGCTGCTCATATTTGCATGTGTTTGCGCGGGTTTGCCCATTGCTTAGCTACAGTTAGCAGCTTAGACACCGAAGAGGATAATAAGAAAAATATATGCAAATTAAGAAAAATAGTGATAGCATAGGGGTTAGAGCCTTTGCACGAAGAGGAGTCATTCCCGGTCCGAGTCCCACTACTGCACGTTCCATTTTCTGTTGGAAATCTGTATGCAAAAATATTTCCTTATATTTATCATGTATAAGTTTTGTAAAAATCATTCAAATATTATATGTAGTAGTGAACAAATTTTATATATATATATATATATATATATATATATATATATATATATATATATATAGATATCTATGAAGGTGAAATGGTTATGCATTCTGAGGCATGAGTAACTTATTTTAAGCAATATAAAGCACTGCAACGCACATTTTAGCAGTATTTAGCATATTTAAAACCAATTGCTTGTAGCTGAGCACTGTGTTAACAAGTGCAATGTCTTTGCACATAGCTGCGCACCGCTCCAAGAGCGCAACTACACCGTATTTGTGCGTAGCTGCGCACCGCGCTAAACAGCACATCGGGCAACTTCAAGCAACGTTGGGCAAAGTCGGGCAAAGTTGAGCAAAGTCGGCTAAACACGGCCACACCTCCTTTACTGTACCTTAACCATTCAGGTCTGGCCAGTAGGAAAATAAAAAGCAGTGACAGGCCTTGAACTCAGGATACTGTGCACTATAGTCACAGTACATAACCACTAAGCCATGACAGCATTTCATAACCATGCACTTTCAACTGACATATATCTGTCAAAGGAATATTAAACATTGCCAACATCAGCTAAGCAGGTGTGCCTACAGCTGAGTTTTTTTCAAAACTGGCCAATCACAAATAAGTGCGGGAAATGAGGCATATTTAAGCTCCACAGGCGGGAATACTTGCCATACCTGGTTGTAGCTCCCTTCTGCAGTCAGCATGGCCGCTGTTGGAGAAGGCACTCGATTTCGAGCACAACGCTGGTGCATTGAGGAGTCCAAAGTAAAGGTTTGGCTCCTTGTCCACAATCATGAGGAAAGACTCCTGTGGGGCCAGTACCAGGGCACCCAATATAAAACGGAGGTCTGGAACAGTCTTGCTCATGATCTCACCAGTGCCACTGGCGTTCCTTGGACTGGTGAGCAGGTCAGGCACCATTATTCTGACCTAAAGCGATGTAAGGAGGATCAACTGGACCAGTGGATCCAGGAGTCCTGTGTGATGCCTAATGCCCCAGTACTGAGTAAGTAGCCATTGTATTAAGTAGTTAAGAATTACTAAGCTTGTCTATACTATGGATAGGTATGTCTCAATATCACTGCATTTACTTCACAGCTGCAGGTGTCCGGGCTATGAATCAGCAAGCCCATGAAGATAGGTTGTAAAGGCTGTGTCATCAGGCAGGTTAGCAATTATTCTGCATGTACTGTTGCATAAAATAAATGAGAGAGCCTTCAAAAAGTGTTTTAACCCAGTAAATAAAGGTGTAATAGTCCTTTAATAAATGTATAAATCCTGGAGTGCGTCTGTGTCATTTTCTTTGATAAGTTGTTGCACTGTTGCATTTTACAAATAGTACTCTTGTATTAAGCAGTGTTAACCCACACTTGGGTAGGCCCATATCACGTGGATTAAGGGAGTGCCAGTAGCTTTTATGCATATTTACAGCGCTCAACTGTTGGTTCATGCCCAGCATGTACTGGTTAATCTGGCACATGAGTAGCTTGGTATTGTGTTCCCCAGAAATGTAAGTGTGCTGCCAGAAATGTAGGGAGCTGTTAACATATAACTGATGCTTTCACCTGAACATATCTAGATAATTATATGAAAGTAGAGCTGTCAGTGTACCATCTTAGCAGTAGTGTGTGTGAGCAACTCTCAAAATATGTAGCAGTAAGATCTGCATCTTGGACAGTTTGTATGTAAGATACAGCTCATGTATATAATGATCTAGCAAAATCCAATTGCACAATATAAGGACATTGGGTAGTGTAATAATACATGTATGGGACATATAACTGCAGTTAATAGGAATGTAGTGAAAATTAGAAGGATATATAAGTTGCTAATTGAGCTATCCTTTTCCACCCTACTGTATGTGCATAAAAAATGCAATTCCACACCTCAATCGGTATGTCTAATCTCAAAACATTTGTTGGGACATATGCCCTATTGGTTTATATATATTTGCATTTATTTCTATGCATGTTCCCTGTTAAAATACCATAATATTGGTGGCCTGTTGCCAACAATTCAACCTGCATGCTGTTATAATGTTCACTATTGTTCTATATATGCATGTGTTATGCTTGCTTTTCAACTGTTGAAAATCTGGTATGTTGGGTTAATGGGAATACTTCTGCATGCTGTTATAACTAATTGGGAATGCTGTTAACTGTTACTAACCCATATCTTTATTAAACCCTCGAAAACATAGTTCATATGGGAAGGCCGGTCCCAGCGGACCCACCTGTCCCACCTCAGCTGGCCATGGCACCTGGCACCAGCAGGTCCGGCGTCCAGCCTGGGACCTACTCCTCCATTGGCCCTGTGCCACCTTCAAGTGGAAGCACTGCAGGGGATGGGGCTTGGACCCCATGCAGGTGTGGGTGGAGGAGGGCCACCTATCACCCTTCAAATGGTCTGGGCTGTGGTGCATAGATAGATTGAATGTTCTGTTGCAGAACCTCTATGCCAGCTTGAGGCACGAGTGACGCAACTCCCGGGTCAGCCTGCCCCTCCTACACAGCCTCCAGCACAGCCACCCTCTGGGCTATGAAGGCACAGTGGTGACTGCCCATGGGTGGGGACCTCAGTCCCACTGTTTCCATCTGTGGGCTCATGGGCTTGCGATTTCCAAACATCCCTCCCTGTCAAAGATTTTCAATCACCACATGTGTCATATACCACCCCTGTATGCATCTTGCTTGTCTTGTCTGTTTACCTCCCCAATCTACCTCCCCAAATATACCTACTCCCCTACCCCACATTCCACTCTCACCTGAAAAAAAAAGGCAATCTGCTCCCAAAAAAAATTACCCCCATACATAGCTGCCCATTTTGCACACATGTCCACTGGGCACATAAAATGTAATTTAATTGGCATTACAACATACTTTGTTGTCCTCACCACTCTCTCAGGGGTTGAATGTTTCATATCTACCTCCAAATGTATTCCATATGCACAGCTGTTGCTGTTAAAGAAATGGGCAGCTATGGACCTTCCCTACACCCATCCTGCACATCCTGAGCTACTTTCCATACTGTCTTTTCCTCTTTGTGCCCCTTTTTCACCACTTTCTTATCTCCCCATTTTTCCTTTCTTTCAAAGAAATGAGTGCAGGGGTTAGTGGGAATAAGCACTATTAAGCAGTAGTTAGTGGGTTTGTGCATGTGTGTGCTTGTTTGTGCTTAGTTAAGCATTGCTAAGCATCGTGCAAACCCGCGCACACCCGCTTACAACTGTTTAAAAGTGCCTTTGTCACTCTGTATGTGAGGGCCCTTGTTCTGCTCAGGAGCAAAATCAAACACCTCTGTCAGTCTCGAACCCCAGACCTTGTACACACTACACAATATGAAGTACCATTAAGCCACAGTAGATATACAAGTCGGTACTGAAATAAATATATCATGCATCAGAATGAGTGAATGTAAAGGAAAAATAGGAATGCCATACCACACAACTTGTTCTGTGGATGTTTACCAACAGTTGTTGTGGGATAACATTACATGACTGTGATAAGAGAAGCAGTCATTCAAGCAGAAAATAATGTTACACCATCACTTTACAACCCCATACAGTATCACAGCAGGACAAACACTGGCATATCTGTTTAGGGCAGAGGCCATACCTCCCAACTGTCCCTAATTTTCATTTGGCCAGAAAGGTGGTGAATTACACTTAATGAATAATGACAATAATTAAGAGTTAGACACTTCTTTTACTTCAGAAAACGTGCATTAATTCATATGCTCTGATTCTCTCAATGTTTCAACTTAATGGCACTAATATTTTAAAGGTGTCCCTGACTTTTCCTTTACTTTTCCCTGAGTCTGTTCAAATATGTACCTGAGTGTTTGTGAGGTCTGGCAGAGGCAGAAACACAGAGGCATATCAGCATTTCTGCTGTTACACACTGAGCAGATAGCTTTGGAAGGAGTTTTGGAAGCATACCCTTATGAAGGAATACAACACTGAAATACAAATGGATGTAGCCATGTACTGGTAGCAACCAACTGTAATAATGCCATTGCTCTATTGCTGAAAAGACCTGTGTGGTGCACAGACAAAAAAAATAACAGGCTATTCTCTGGCTACCATGTGGATAGGTCCACAGTTGGGAGTTATGCAGACAGACTACTTGCCTTGATAAACTAACATGTACACAGCAACCCTGTAAGTCCAGCAAGATAAAATCCACACAATAATACTTACAATCTCAGTACTTCTGTACCCCTACCCAAATGTAGAATATACCTGTGTGTGCAGGGTCTACCAAGGATGTAGGTAAGCATACTCACTGTACTGAAATGTGTCCAGTTTTTCTGATCAGCTTGTGCTAATGTCAACACTAAAAAAGTACAAACTGTTTAGAACTGATGAAATTATATTCACAGTATAGCAGTTCACAAACAATTCTTGTGCCAAAGGAATACATCTCTATAACTAGCTTGTATGACAGTTAACTGTAACAGTTGAAAAGAAAGTACATCTTTCCATGTATCTTAGGGTAGCATTTTGAGGGGTGAGTACATTTCTACACTGACAAGTGGGTACTGGAAGCAGCAACATTAGGTCTGAGTACAAAATGTAAATCTCTGGCTACACCCCAGGCTTCATGATATAAGAACTATACCAACCTTCTGTCTTAAACAATGATGTCCACAGCAAAGAAGGATGATTTCCATCTTGGAAAGCTGAAAGGGCCATGCCTACCTGAGTTAGCAATTTATAGTACTGGGTTGCTATGACAGTGATTACTGCAATTACTACACAGCAGGCTGCATGCAATTAGCAAGTGGTGGCCACCAATTGGTGCAGAGGCCATCACATGCTCATGTGCAAATACCTGCAAAAGCAGGCTGCAATCTCTGCCACCAAACTCAATCACTCTATTGCAGAGACTGACAGAGAGAGAGAGAGAGAGAGAGAGAGAGAGAGAGAGAGAGAGAGAGAGAGAGAGAGACAGAGAAAGAGAGAGGCAGAGGAAAGGAAAAAGAAAAAGAAATATTACCAGATCATACAAAGGAAAGGTATGTGACACATATGTATTTACTGGCATGTAGTAGATGTTATTGAAGAATAGTCTACATAATGTGAACCATTCATATGTGGCAGCAGTACTTATTTATGCATAGATGTTCTGCTTAACTACTGCTATGGACAATACAGTGTGTACCTGTGGGCAGTGGGACATACCTGTGAAATGTGTAGCTCAGCATTAAATGTCAAAGATCTGATCCATGTTATCTGTGTTCTGTGCAGTAGTGTGGCCAATGGCTGTTGGGGGGATTAGTGCTGACATTATATAAACATGGGTGTGACAGAACAACACATGCATGATAGTCATATTAAGGTGTAGCTTAGCATTGGCAACTGCTGTAGCAGTCTAGTATGCTTATCTAGCATTTGTAGCCATATATACCTCCCTAATGTTAGTGTGTGCTCATATGTGACATATGTTTGTGTTGCAGCAAGGCCCAACAGTTCAGCTGTGAGGTTCAAGGACTTACAGCAGTGTGGACTTTGTGTGTGTATGCCACACACATACGGAGAAATATATATGTGTCATATATATTCACATCTGTATATGTGCATAGAGCAGGGGACATATTTCAACTGTTTGTGAAGAGTGGTGATATATATGTTGGGGAAGGTTAGCATGCGCACATTTGTATGTAGGTTTTAGTGTGTGACAAACAAGAGCATACAGTGCTGGTATATGACATGTGGTGGTTAAACACTGTGTGTGGTTTGTTTAGTTTGCAATGTTGAAGCCAGTGAGGCCTGCTAAAGCTACCCGGGTTGTGAACACCTTCAATGCATTTATCCCAAGACTGTGCGATTTTATTACATTACTGTACACCTCACATCCTCTGTATAATTGATATTCTCACTATGAAAGGTGAAATGTATATGTGCCTACATATTTATGCATATGTACACCAATGGATGTGTGTATATATATATATATATATATATATATATATATATATATATATATATATTTATATATTCTCATAAACACCTACATCTATTTGTTGCAATAGATTCTCTGTACTGTTAACTGACTGTGATGGTCAATGTGTTTGTGAATACGTCAAAGATATGTATCTGTAGGATAGCTTAGTGGGAAACTGTTTATGTCATGGTGTTATGGGTCCTTTCTTTGATCCTAGCAAAAGCTGTGTATTCTGTTGCTAGGCAGAAAAAGTGCGATTGCATACAGTGTGATTAAGTCCCTTGGTTTTAACTAGGGTGTGTCACTGGAGGCTAAAGCACTACATCCATGATTATTGATTGGTACTGATGTTGAATCCAAATTCTGTGTGTACTGTAGTACTACTTGAATCTCTGGGCCTGTACAGAAAAGTATGGCGTATGTCGACATTGCTTGCATCCACTGTTTTTTGTGGTCCCTGTATTCATCACAGATTACGTTTCTCAAGATTAAGGTTGTGTAAGTACTGACACACAGTACTGTATAGTGCACACTGAAAGCTTATCTGGGTTGTCATACCTCTGTTTCCTGTAATTATGTCTGATGTGGGTGTGGGTATGTCTGTAACATGTCCTTTGACATATGTGTGGTAAAACATATAACTGCGTATCCAGCAACATTCATAGTGTACTACAGCAGTATGCGACCTATATTCCCAATTGTGCACATATTTTGGACACGGTTTGCCATTAACAAGTTGTGTTGTATAATAGTAATACATTTACTGGACATTACACTCATTGTGATGGATGATATATTTCTTTACACATCAGCTTGATGTATATCTGCTGTGGATAGGTGGTGCATCATGTTGCATACAGTGTGCCAGGTACTCTTGCATAGTCTTATATAGTGATTTTATTTTGTTGCTGTACAGAACATGGTTCATTAGATTGAGAATGAGACAGGCACTTCCAAGCAGTTGTGGGGTGAGCAGTGATAAGTGGCAGTTGAAGTGTTTCACTCTCTGTTAGCTAATAGGTTGCTATATATGGCAGTTCAGTGATATCTGTACTGTATAATGTTAAATGTGCCATATGACTTGCTCAGACATATTTTCATATTTATGTCTTCCAGGGCATGGCGCATCGCAGGAACCCCAGTTACAGTAGTGCTGAAGATGACATAATTACTACCAGAATGAATCAGCACTGCAGTCTCATGTTCTTACGAACCAGCCAGGACCAGCAGGAGCGTACTGAAATGTGGCAAGATGTTGTCTGCAGGGTAAATGAAGTAGGCCTGTATATCCAGACATATGAGCAGGTAAGCCACCACTGCAGTGATCTTCTCAGACATGTCCGTCAGCGTGCTGCTGATGTGCTGAGACAACAGCTTGCAACAGGAGGTGGTGTTAATATCCATCCTCCTCTCACCAGAATGGAGGAGCTGCTCCTGAGCCTGGTGGCACCTGCCCAAAAACAACAGCAGCAGACATACATCATGATGGAGGTTGGAGCCACCCAGCAAGCACACATGGAGCATGCAGGTGACATGGCATATCTGTAGACTGCTGTTATCTGTATTGGTAGATCATGCATATGTGAGATGTGGAGTGCTTCGTTAAAAGATGTGGAGCCTGTTGCTGTGCAATACTGATCATTTGGAATATAGTCTGTAGCACTGTGAATGTAAACTGTTGTTGTACTATAAGATTGCAAACACACAGTAGCAATGCCACAGTTGTGGCCACTGACAAATTGTCTCATTTCTATGTAGGTCCATCTGGAGTGACATCAAGACAGATGCTGGTGAGTGTGTTCTACATTTATTATTATAAATAAAAAGTGAATGTCATAGTTAAGGTGTAGGCCATGTACACATGTAACACACCTACCTGTAATGCATGCTGTGCATGTTTGGTGTAAGACCACGCACATCTCACTAATGTGATTAGCTGCCTCAAACACATGCAGTACCCAGACCACCTCAAACAAATGTGGCTAGACTGTAGTGACCATTGGATAGGCACAGTTGATACTCAACATGGACATAACATACACATCTATGTCATACACAGAGCATTTTAACATGCTACACATAAAGGATTCCCAAACCCTCTGTAAAGACACACTCCAGTATCCAAAATCCCATCCACCCATTGCACATAATACACCTGAGGGGTAGAGGCCTATCATGGGACATTTAAACACTCTGCAACACACTACACATTCACGTCAGGGAATGATCCTTATTGGCCTCCTTACAAACTCATGTAACAACTGGTTGTGAAATGGTGAATGTAACCAAGGTCATACAGTTCCAGTACAGCATGAGTAGTGCTGGTTTGGGAAACATTTATAGCCTTGAGTTACCATATGGTGCTTCATGATGATGGCCTATGATACTATACCCCATCCAGTTATTGTAACCACAGTACTACACATAGAGTTCATTGCTATACACCTTGCTATGCACCTTAATGTTGCATGTGTGCACACATATGTAGCTCTAAACAATATGCATACCAATCACCATTTGCACATCTGACACATATATCTTTTGTGATGCTATTGAGTGGCTAGGTCATATGACACACATTGGGTATGTGTAGTGTTTAAATATGCAGTTGGGTTTTAGCATGCCATGTCATGGATGACACTGGCATGTCCACAATATGATCTACACTCACCATAAGTGCCGTACATTGGGTATGTGGTCAAATGGTATTCCATCAATTATCCATGCACTGATGATGTTGTGTGAATACTTATCATGCATGTGCTAAAAATGTGTCTACAATTATTTGCTAAAGACACAGAGGCTGTAATCAGCATTAGATACCTATCTGACACACAGATACACATCCAGCCATGGTATGTACACCTGTTTGTTATGGTGCACAGTACATTACAGAGTTTTGAATACCAGCACAGCAATGTTGTGTCCATGTATGCATTGTGTTCCGAGGGAGGCCCATCACCTAATAACAAAACACATGCATCAAAGCCATGTATACTGTTAGTAACAAGGACTATCTACACTTGCACTGCATGCTGTTGAACAACACATGTCCTGCATGCTGACATGAGTGATATGACAGTTTTGCTTGTGATACTGTACCCCTCCATCACCTGCTATTGTGTATGTTCAGAGATTGCTGGTTTTGTGTGTGTCTGCTTTAGGGAGGAGTGTATTTTTGTGTGTGTGCATGTGTGCATGTGTGCAGGTGTGCATCTGTGTATGTGCGCATGTGTGCATGTGTGCATATGTGCATGTGCGCATGTGTTCTGACATCATGTTCAGGTCTTAAAGCGTGACTTCTGTTTTCCTCTCCCTGGTGCCGAGGTGGGGCTGGTTCAGTACAGCAAGGAACCTGATTTCACTGAGACAGACAGTGATCATGAGGATAGATGTGTTGATGCACAGGCAGGTTTGTCAGGGTATGTTGTTGGGTCACCAGTTGACAGTACACAAGTCTCCACCCCATCCATGCACACAGTCATACTTCCTGTACATCCATCATCACCATTGCCCTTAGCTGAGGGACAGTGTACGGTTGGCACTGGCCAGGACAGTGTGGTATCTATGGCAAATGTATCAGGACACATCAGCCATAGCCAGATGTCTGGAATGGTACTGCATAGTCAGATGCCCAGGGGTTCTCATCAGAGCACTGCTGGCCATCATGTTCCTGGCAGACATGCCACACCTCTTTCTACCACATGCATGTCCCAGGCTGTCATGGAGGCACAGACATGAATGGAGCAGTACACCAGCCAGGGACTAAGGGCACAGAGGGCTCATAACACCTCTGTAAATGACAGTACCCATGACCTAGCAGGTGCCATATGTAATTACACTGAGTTCATTGATAGACGTTGGGGTGAGACATTGGATGTCCTCCATAATGTCATGTCCATGTGTCAGGACAGTGCGGGATGGTTGAGACGTGGACGTATGCCAGCAACATCAGTAGCTGGAGGTCGGCGTGGACGTCCAGCAAGTCACAGCTGCTCCTGTAGTGCCAGTACCAGCCCCAGCAATGTTGGGGGGGGGCTGTCCATCGACCGTCCTAGATGACCACGTGTAGGTGGCTCTGGCCGGTCCCAGCAGGGACCCGGATCCAGTGGACATATGTCAACCTCTTCATATAGTAGCCAGTCTGGATTAGTACCTGATACTGTCTGTAGCACCTTTGCCAGGCACAGGATCTGTATCCGTGGCCAGAGAGACGGTGATCTGTAAAGCCTGCCAGGTACAGTCTGTAGCTGTCTCACAAATCCCTGTATATGGCAGCCACATGGTGGAACTGTGTGCATGCAGGCACACACACATAAACCAGAAACCTAGGGCAAACACATACCCGCACACATTACATCAACATTGGCCCATAACAGTACTCATGGCCCTCACACACACACTCACACACACATGTCGATTGTATAGCTTAGTATAGGCCTCTGAAAGCCAACAACACACCCTGTGCATATGATGAAACCTGTGCCACCTCCTGTCATCTGTAACACTGATGTAGGAACAGGCTACCATGGTGCTGATGCACAGGGTGACTTTAATAAAGTATAGCAATGGATGAATGTTTAGCATGTTGTCAGCAGTAAATTGTAATGATATGCTTAAATGTGTAGCTGAGCAGGCATGATGCATTAAAGCTGTAATTAGCAATGTTGTATTGTTTCCACCAGTATTTATTCCAATTGTGTTTTGTTTGCCCATGTGCCACTTGGCTGATGTGTGTAGTTGTGTCAGCATGTGTTATGCAATGGACAGTGTGTGGGGTGTGTGCAGCACAGGTTTGCAGGTGTACATTTGTGAACATGGTGGAGGTGCACTGTCTGCATGTACATGCATATTGGGCACATGGGCAGGGTGACATGCTCTGTATTGGCCAGTGTTAACACTCCATACTTTCTATTGGTGGCCAATATGCATTGTACTACACACATTTTGGAACTTGAGTACGCATGTGTGTGTATAACACGGGTTGACACTGTGCTGTGGGTGGTGCTGCTGTTGCTATCTCTCATTGGCTTGCATTACTAAGGTTAACACTGTCCCAGCTGCATAATCCTTTATTAATGCACACTGTTCACCTACAGGGTTGCATGGACCATGCTATCACAAACACAAGAAATTCTCACTTATACAGTAAAAGTGCATTAGTCTCATGGACCCCTGCCATAAACTAAATATATAATAGAAGGTGTGAAGTTGTACCAATAAAGAGTTACATACCAAAAAGGGATAACCTCTGTGGTCAGTATCATTGGGAAAATACAACCCCTCAATAAACATACAAGGCAAGCTTAAAAATACAAAACGGCAAGGATTCCAAAGACAACACTAAAGCTTTCTTCAGTGTTGTTCATAATCTACAGGGGAAATCTCAGATCGGGTCACAGTTACTGTAAATGGTCACACTTATCGGACTGAAATTACCAATTCCTTATCGTACAGTTTGAATGTGGATTTCACCACCATGTCATTACACAAGGGCCACATTTCCAGACCTGAAGAATGTAAGACCTGATGATTCACAGACACTCTAGTTAAAACATCTCTTTAACAAAGTACACACCACAGTGGCAATGGTACTGGACAGTGTCCCTGGGTGTGTCATGCACAAGCTGACATATGAAGTCACCACTCACCTAAATGATTTGTCCATATGCAGCCTCTATACAGATTACATACTTGTGGAATGACACACAGTAATGGTGTTCACAGTCCACAAGGGTTGAGCTACAACGTCTTCTTCTTCTCCTTTCGGGTGCTCCCATTAGGGGTCGCCACAGTACATCATTTCTTCCTGCCCTCTGCATCTTGCGCTGTCACAACATCCACCTGTATGTCCTCTCTCATCACAGCCATAAACCTCAACTTAGGCATTCCTCTTTTCCTGTTACCTGGCAGCTTCATCCTTAGCATCTATTTCACAATATACTCTGCATCCCTCCTCAGCACATGTACAAACCAACTTAATCCTGCCTATCTGGCATGCTCTACTAACATTCAAACCTGGCCGGACCCTCTAATATACTTATTCTTAAACCAGTCCACCCTCGTCACACCCAGTGCAACTGTTAACATAAATTGATTAAGGGTAGAACTACAACAGGTCCTGGAAACTCTCACCCTATAAGCCAGACAAATGTTATCTGGAAGGCTATGGAGTACAGCATTATGCAACGCATTAACAGAGACATTAAGAACCTGGAAACACTGTACCATACCCACTTAGGTTCTCTAAAGGCCATATCATGGCTCATACACCTAGTAGACTTCAAGCCAGTCAACAAGGCTATAGGTGAGGGAGGGGAGGTCAACACAGCCAAGCTATAGCTCACCAGCAATTCATACCTATCCCACATACTGGTATTATACATAACCTCAACAGACTGACCATAAACGATTGTTAGATGATGGCTTGACAACTGACGCACAGATGTAGGACACACAGTAACATTTGCAGCCTCCATGTACTATTCTATGCCAGTAACAAGTGGTATTCACCTGCACTCAGTCCTGGGACCACTCCTGTTTGGCATATAGCTTTCTTAGGTACAAGCAAACACAGTAGGGATATGTCTGCCCACGTTTGATGACAATGCATACTGTGGGCTATACTTTATTCTCCAGATGACACACACATCCTCCAAAAGGGTATCATAAAGACAGATACCTGGTGTCAAACTCATGCTGTAAAGCTATAAGCCAAAGAAAGCATAGTTATCCACATTTAGAAAACAAAGTATCCCCAGAGTACCACATAGGTAGTTGCCCCCAAAATGTGGAACAGGTACTAATGTATACATAGAGCCATGTGTTAAGTCATCTCTCCTTTGATAATCACATTACCAAAGGGTTTTGGAAATCCCTCTGTGGAGCACATAAGCAATAAAGGGTTTGCATGCAGATCCACAGAGGTTGTTGCACACCTATAATGAAGTCATCTTTGCCAGACTTTGCTTGCTTTGGAACAGGTTTCAAATATATCTCAAGCATAAACCCTCACTCACACTCTTCAATAGAAACTGTGATGAGTTAATGTGAAATGGAAGACGTAGCCCAGGGATCACTGCAGTGGCTAAGCTTGTCACAAGCATATAGAAGTGACCTAAGGTCTGGAAAGTGCCAGCACACTCTGGTAAAGATAGCAGATGCGTTTATGGAGAAAACAGAGTACCCACCTATGAAATACTTGAGGTCACATGTATGTATATGGATTTGCCCCACAGCTACCATACATGTGTAATGCACATACAGTTGTCATTGTGATATGTCATAAACTAGAAAAATTAAAACCAACTCCACATTGGCCAACGGTGTCACACACAGTCAGTAAGTGCGAGATTCAAACTCTTTTCTAACTAATTATGATACTACAGCAGTATGCATTTATACAATGCACTATACGCATTACAGGGATTTTATTTTTCCACAAGTATATTTGTAGGATGGTGACATCATCAGACTTGACAAAGATGAGTATACCACTTTTAAGGGGTGTGAGTAGTCTCCAAAAATGTAGCTCCTCTCCAGGGAGACACTAACACAGTAGGCCAGTGCAGGATTCAAACCCTACCAAAATACATTATGATACTACCACAGTATGCATTTATACAAGGTGCTATACACATTACTGGGATTTTATTTTTCCACAAGTATATTCGTAGGATGGTGACATCATCAGACTTGACAAAGATGAGTATATGAGTATACCACTTTTAAGATGTTTGAGTAGTCTCCAGAAAGGTTGCTTCTCCCCAGGGAGACACACTCACTCATTTGGCAAGTGCAGAATTCAAACCCCTACCTAACTACATTAGGATACTACAGCAGAACGCATTTACATGACACACTATATACATTACTGGGATTTTACCTTTTCCACAGGTATATTTGTAGGATGGTGACATCATCAGACTTGAGAAAGATTAGTATACCACTTTTAAGGTGTGTGAGTAGTCTCCAAAAAGGTTGCTCTCTCCCCAGGGAGAGACATACACACACACACACACACACACACACACACACACACACACACACACACACACACACACACACACACACACACACACACACACACACACACACACACACACAGAGTTGGCAAGTGCGGTGTTCTTAATCCAAACTAAGTACATCTTTACACTTCAGCAAGCAATATGGAGTTACAGGGTGAAAATTACTTGCTGACAGTTTGCACAAAGGTTTTTTTTCACATTTGCTAACCTCAGCAGGCTTATCATACTAGGTGTATTGTGAGTGTGTTGTATGCATAGGCCATGACCATATCATATATGTGTTAATGCACCACATGCTGGCACATACAGGGTCAAACCTTGAGTAGCATCTTACCTTCACGTACATGATACTGCAGTATAACAGAAAGATGATAAACGTCAACAACTGGCTGAACTTCTGGTGTCATTCAAAGGGGATCCAGTCTCTGTCTACCTGTGATGACATGATAGACAAACTTTGTTCCTTCACTACAGATGGTTTGCAGCTGTCACTCCTATGCTTCTGAATACTGGCCAATTCTCTTCCTATCCCCATATTACATTTTTAAGACAAGGCTCAAAGTTTCATAGGTTCATAGGTAGGTACTAGGCTATCGGCCCTGGGGCCTATACAAGCCCAGCCAAAAAGGTATCCTGGCTTCCCACCCAAGAAATTTATTTTCCTGTGCCACTGTCGAGCAGAGACACAGAAGTGATCCCCAGGGTGAATTTCCTATTTCCCATCCAATCATCAAGATTTTTCTTGAAGAGTGCTAATGAGGATCTTTGTTTGATATAGATAGGTAGTTTATTCCGGAGTATGTGAAGTCTCTGGGACAGGAATCTATCCCTCCGGAATGTTCTGTTTATTGTGGTGATAATGTTTAGGTCCCTAGAGCGTGTAGGTTCATAGGTTCATAGGTAGGTACTAGGCTATCTGCCCAAGGGCATTTATAAGCCTAGCCAGAATATGTTGGTTTTTGCTTCCCTTTTAAATTATTGTCCTGGGCCTCTGTCTAGCTGTGCCACTGAAGTAATTCCAGGGGTAAATTTACAATTTCCCATCCACTCGTCAAGATTCCTCTTGAAGAGATTCTGCGAGGGACTCTGCCTAACATCAACTGGGATTCTATTCCAGAGCAAGGGAAGTCACTGGGACAGGAATCTATCCCTCCAGCACGTCCTGTTTACTGCTTTGCTAAGGCTTAATTCACTGGAGCGTGTGGCTCTAAGAGATTTGTTTTTCTTGAGGTGGATCATGTCCTTTAATTCCGGGTTGGACATGGCCTTATACGTCAGGCATAGATCACCTCTGAGCAGGCAGTAGAGATGAAGTTTCTTTAGTCGAGCTGCAGAGGGCATCTTTTTGAGACCCATGATCCTCTTGGTGAGGTACTTCTGTGGTCTTGCCAACTGTTGCATGTGCCAATTAAGGTACATACCAAATGGGGCATTGTACTCTATTATGGGCCTAATGAGTGATGAGTAGAGGGGCACAATGAACTCTCTTGATCTAGAGGTGAACCCTTTTGTGAATAGGTGGGATACTTAGAAGGAATATCTAACCACTTTGGTAATGTGATTATCAAAGGAGAGGTTACTATCTACCTGGGTCCCCAGGTCCCTAATTACATTTTCTATACCTAGTGGATTACCACCTATGTGGTAATTCGTGGGCACTTTGTTTTTTTCCAAATGGGGTGACTATGCATTTTTTGGCATTCAGCTTGAGGCCCTGGTTTTGACACTAGGTATCTGTTTCTGTAAGATCCTTCTGGAGGATGTCTGTGTCAGCCAGAGAGTGGATTATGGCCCCAGTTTGCAGTCATCCGTGAACTTGGTCAGCCATAGTCCTCCTGTGCTTGCCTGTACCTCAGAGAAGTATATACTGAACAGGAGGGATCCCAGGACCGAGACCTGTGGGATGTCACTTGTGACTGGTTTAGAGTCAGACATGGCACCTGCAACTCTGACCACGTGTGTTCTATCCATGAGCCAGTTGGGCACTCATCTCATGACATAGGGGTTAATGTTCAAGCTGGTAAGCTTGTGTATGATGCCAGAGTGGGGAATGGTGTCGAAGGCCTAAGTAAGGTCCAGGTAGGCTGTGTGGACTACCTTCCCTTCATCTATGGCCTTGGTAACTGTTTCAAAGAACAAAAAATGTGGCCCTAGAAACGATAAGAGCAGCAATATAGAAATAATGTTACCACTGTTTATTGTAAGCGCTTTCGGCTCGGTCAATTCCAAGCCTTCATCAGACAAAACAGTATCACTAAACCAATCCAAGTTTTTATACTTCTAAATAATTGAAATTCAATTAACCATTAATTAATCCTTAGAGCAGTCATTTTACATTATGTTTCAGATACATAAAAACTTCCATATTACATACATTTTGATATCCAGCTCAAGCAAAAATAAAGTAACTTTTCCTGATGTAAATAACAAATAAATCAACTAGTATTGTAAAATTATAAACTATAAATGCATAATATTAACCTTAACCTATTCATTACAAAATTAATATATGCATTAATATAAAAAAAAGCAACGTAACTCTTGAACACAAATCTCATTAGATAAATATATTTACATAAAAATATGAATTGACCGAGCCGAAAGCGCTTACAATAAACAGTGGTAACATTATTTCTACATTGCTGCTCTTATCGTTTCTAGTGCCACATTTTTTGTTTAATAGTTTTTAGTTTTAACTGTTTCAAAGAAGTCAACTAGGTTTAGGAGGCAGGATCTGCCTTTAACAAAGCCAAATTGGTTAGG
This sequence comes from Protopterus annectens, assembly GCF_019279795.1. Lineage (NCBI taxonomy): Eukaryota > Metazoa > Chordata > Ceratodontiformes > Protopteridae > Protopterus > Protopterus annectens. Next base: position 754,614,805 of record NC_056732.1, on the reverse strand, counting down.
GTCCAGTGTCTGGAGGTTCCCAATGTCTCTGTTTATGAGTTCCATGATAATTCACTCCATAGCTTTGCAGACCAGGCTGGTCAGGCTTATAGGGTTATAGTTCCCAGGTTCTGCTGTGGCACCACCTTTGTGGAACGGGATGACTGTTGCTGTATACCATTCTTTGGGTGCATAGCCTGTGGTAAGGCTGATTCTGAACAGTGAATTTAGGTGAGGGTTTAGTTCCTTTTGGAGCTCATGTAAGATGCAGCCTGGGACACCATCCATTCCCACTGATGCTGTGTTCTTAGCTTTGGAGAGGGCTGTTTTTACCTGCATGTCCATGATGTCTGGGGCCCTGCATTCTTCTGGGATGGACACAGGTTCTTTTGGGGGGGGGGGTGAAGTTTGCACTAAACTTGTCCGCCAGGATGTTGGCAATGTCAGTTGGTTCAGTGTATTTTTTGCCATTTTGCAGTACCTCAAAGCATATCTGAGAGTTGCCACCTAAATGTTTGATATAGCTAAAGAAGGCTTTGTGGTTATCTTTAGATTCCTTGGCAATTTTTCTTTAAAAACTGGCCTTGGATGATTTTATGAGTGATCGTAGTTTCTTGCTAATAATGATCAGTGATGCCTTTCCTTTTTGGAATTTTGCACTATCATGTAGTAGTTTCCTCCTTCTGTTGTATAGCTTATTTATGGACAAGGACCAC
>NC_056732.1:754604110-754609110 GCF_019279795.1 Protopterus annectens | reverse complement strand
CCTGATAAATAAAACTTCAGGGTGATGAAGCCCCATTTGATGGCACCACTTCATATTCCTAAATAGCATTTTCAGCATTCCTGCTTTCTATTGATTTAGCAAATGGTAGGTTCATCTCTATCTAGAACATGAAACTAAACTGCACTGATACTGTTTGGAAATATCAGGAGCTATTACTATTCTGAACATAACAAATCTTTTACTTGCCTAAAGGCTTGTTCTGCTTCATTTGTCCACTTAAACTTCAAGCTGAATGCACTCTTTTGTCAGGTCAGTCAGGGGGTATACAATAAAAGTAAATCTAAGAATAAAGTTGATAGTAGCTAACAAGCCCTAAATACATGCTTAACCTGCATTTTTGTGTTTGGCATGGGGAAGTTTTGTACTGCTTCAAATTTCTCTGCTTGACATTTCACTATGTCCTGACCTATTATGTAGCCCAAGTATTTTGCTTCTATCATGTTTATCTTGTCCTAATCTGGGTTAGGTGCCAACAAAGCCTAATGCAGGAAATCTAGAACTGCTTGAATTTTAAGGAAATGGCTCTCCCAGTCTTCAGATAATATTGCTATATTATAAAGTTAGCCACGACTACTGAATAAACACAAAAGATGGTACAACTAAATGTAAATGCCACGGAGTACCAATAAGTGCCCAAACACCTCTAAGTCCAGCAGGGTTCATCCGACCACAATAAAAAGTTGTTTTATAATGCGACCAGCTCCGCTGCACCAAAGGAAGTGGAATGCTTCCTTTGGTGCAGCGGAGCTGGTCGCATTACAAGACAACTTTTTATTGTGGTCGGATGAACCCTGCTGGACTTAGAGGTGTTTGGGCACTTATTGATACTCCGTGGCATTTACATATTATAAAGTTAGGCTTTGGCATATTTATTATGGGCTAATCCATCAGAATCTGAAATGTTACTGATACTTCTGAAAACCAAAAGATGATATCCTGTAGTGAAAAGATGCATCAGATCTGATGTGAAAAATGCTGTTTTTCTTAGCTTGTTAAGCTAGTGGAATTTGTTAATAAGTTTTAGTTGGATTCAGATAGGATAAATATGTAACCTCACTCAATCTTTAAACCAATTTCTACACTCAAGTCTCTATGACTATAGAAAAATCAAATTTATATTTGTTGTTTAACTTTCTGAAGTCAATGAGATACCTTAAAGGCCCATCAGGCTTTACTCAATTTAAGATTCTTCTGTGCTCCACCATCACCACCACATGTAAGCATCGTCTCAGGGCCATCTTAACAGCATTATTTGCTCCCAGGCAAAGCAGTGCTCTGGGGCCCCTACCTACACAACCACTCACAGGATTACAAATGAAAATGGTGCATTTTATACACACACACACACACACACACACACACACACACACACACACACACACACACACACACACACACACAAACACACGTGCGCGCACGCGCGCGTACATTATTAAATTCCATGCAGTAGGAAGAACAGGTGATGCACGTACAGATGCACCATTTAGGAAGGCTGCCACTGCGTTCAGATAAATGACATTTTAGGAAGGCTGCAGTCAGAAAACTGATGTTTTGGATGATCGACACTCTACTGTACAACACATTCTAATATTTATAGTTTTAATAATTTTCATAATTCTTCAAATATTCATAATTTAGTATAGTGTAGTATTTATTTATTTATTGACAGCAAGTCACAATGTACATGGATTAACATGGGGCCCTACACTCATGGAGCCCCCAGACAACTGCCCACAGTGCCTATGCATTAAGACGGCACTGCATTGTCTTTATCTATTCTTTAATTGCATAGCATTAGGATTCTGATATTTGGTACAGTTGCAAATTTTCTTTTGCTCCTGGTAAGGTTTTTATCTTGCACTGGCTTAAGCTGGCTCTGCCAGGCAATTCTGCAATATGCCCTCATTGATGAAAACAAATTATTCTAACTTCTTCTTTCTGAGACACTGATGATGTCTGTTCTACTTTGACTTCAAAGCATGTTGAGGGAACATTAATTTCTTCAAACATACTGACTACAGAAATATCAGTTTCTGTCCAAGGTTTCAGAACATTTATGAGGTAAAAGTGTTATGGTTTGCATTTTCCTTGCTGTCTCATGCTATAATTCACTTCACATACTTTCCTACAGTTTTGACAGGTCCTTGCCAGTTTGCAAGGAACTTGATTTCAGCAGTGGGCTCTTTAAAATGCTTCATCTTCTGGTTTGAATTTTTGCATTCTACCATAACCCACATAACTAAAGCCTTTCAAAGCATTTACATCCCCACCATTGAAGAACTAGAGTCTTCAACCGCTGATCTATACACTCTAGCCTCTTATGCAGCAACCTTTTACTTCTCTGAAATTTCAATAAAACAAACCAAGTCTCTTCTTCTCAAACTCAGCAATTCAGGATCTAAATCCAGTAATCTTCAACCCACCATCCTACTGCTTGCAGGTGAATAAAACAGAAACACACTAAGCCTCTTCTTTTTATCATTACCCTCTCTCTCAGCTCAGGCATTGTCCTGCCAGCATTATAACAAGCAGTTATAATTCCACTACATAAATTCACTTTGCCTAAAGGGTTGAATGATTGTTAACCTATTTCTATCCTGTACCCTATTATCAAAATATTTGAAAAACTTTAATTCAATTATTTAAACACATTAACCTCTATGACCTGTCATGTCACACATAGCATGGCTTTTGCAATTCCTTCGCTACCATTTCTGCCCTGGTAATGGCCACTGATACCATTTCTTGCAACCTAAATTAAGGAGTTATTACTGTAAGTCTCTTTGCTGACATGACAAGGATCACATAAATGGTCAACCTTGCCTTTCTTCTTAGCAAACTGAAAAGACTCAGCATTGGAGATAACAATACCTGCAGGCGTTACAGCTATCTAAAAGACAGATCCTTCCAAGTTCATAGCATTGTCTCGTCTTCTACTGATGGTAAAACAGGTATTCCACAACTGCCTGTGCCAGGTCCTCTTCTTTTTTTCTTTCTCTCTTTGTTAATTATCGCTCCCTAGAATTACCAAATCTTAAATTAATACTGTATGCAGATGATATCCAACCTAGTTACATGAAAATTTCAGTCAATAATGTACATGATTCACTTCTAACAAACTTCTAATTAACCCCAAGAAAACCAATGTCATGGACTTTGTCTTGGATAAGAAATTACTCACTATCTCTCCTATTGTCTTATCAGATCTTAATGTGAACAGAATCCCTAATGCCACTGAATAAGAGGTACCTAGGCCTAATAGTTGACCTTACCCTTTCTTTAACCACACACACACATTTTGTAACCAATAAAGTCCTTGATTAAAACTGTTATAAGATCAGTCACTTTCTTTTGCTTGCTACTTTCAGAGTCATTGATAAAAATATTTTAATACCCAAAATTGAATATGGCCTTCCTTTTCTCATTATGTATTCATCCAAAAATATTGACAGAATATAGACTGCTGAGAGTAAAATCTGCAGATTCCTTCTATTAGCAGTACTCAGCTACACCACTGCATTTTGGTAAAAAATTCCAAATGGCTTTCAGTAGCCCATAGGGCCAATTTTCTTCTAAGTACTCCAATTTACAAAGTGCAAAAACATGGTTACTGCCCCCCTTAAGAGAGAAACAGCCTTTGCAAAAAAAATGTTTTGTAGTCAGAAATACACAGGACAACCATTTCAATCTAGTACACCCTCTGTTTAACTGCATAGGGCAGAAACTTCTCTATACTGAGACCTGCTACCTGGAACAACCTGCCTACAGACATCAACATTCTAGAAAACATTACAGCCTCAAAGATGCTCTTAAAGAACATCTCTTTACTAAATCTACCTACACCTGCTACCATGACAATGGTTTGGTAACTCAGTATCCAATATCATGAATAAGAGAAAACATTTAATTTACTTCACAGGCTGTTAATATGACATCTTATACCCAAATATTCCACATGCATATAGGAGTTTATCTATTATATGTATGATTACATGTATATTATGCACATCCTAGCTTACATTTTGTATATCCTTTTTTTCAATGCACTCTGATTAGATATTTTAATGATACCCTATCTGCATTCAGTCTCACCATGTTATGAATTTTGTCATGTACACATTTTGTATATTACATTGTTGATTGAAAGGCCATGTTGTATTTTCTGCTCTTTGAGTTTGGGTCATGGTTGAAGAGGATCAGGAGACAAGTCCACATCCTTATATCACCTTTACCTGACATAATGCATTTCACTTACATCTCTTTTTCGAGTTTTGTAGGAGTAACTCTAAGTGCCAAAGGCAATGAAGCCTTATTTAAATATTTTAATGTGTGTAGCAATTTAATAACCTTTTTTATTGTTATATATAATGTAATCTTACCATTCAAGGGTTGGTATGTCAACAGTTTACTGGAAAAGAAAGAGCTGGAATTGCCTGGTACTCTTTTTGGCATTGTTAAATCTACAAAATATTTTAAAGTTGTGATGTACAAAATTACTGTTCTAGTACAGTGTGGCATAATTATATGTCAACCCCAGTCAATGAAATAAATTATACATACATTCCCCCAGATTCACTAATCCTCCATGCAGGACTAATCTAGTTCTGCATGGAAGTGGCAGTTTAAGAGGAAGATGGAAGCGCGTCATGCATATTAAGCAAGGCACAATGCCTGAACACCTAATGCTACACGGAGCATGGATGAGTGCAGGGGGTTTGTCTGAGAGCAGAGCTCACAGAATAAACACGCCCCTGCAAAGCAGAACAGAAGAATGTGTACATAAAAGAGTGAGACTGCTCATAAGTGTCCGCATACCCCCACCAACAGTCCTCATGTGTTCAACAGCAACAGTACACTGAAAAAAAATACGAAGATACCCTTGTAGTAATGTAATTAAAACTGCAAGTACAGCTAACCATACGTGCGTGGGTTCGCCCATCATTTAGCTATGGGTAAAGCATTATAAAAGGCTGAAGAGG
>NC_056732.1:754569110-754599110 GCF_019279795.1 Protopterus annectens | reverse complement strand
CACATACAAATCCCAACATCCGACAAACCTTCCCTATTGCTCCCCATCCAATTATTCCTACAGGCTACTATACAGTTACAATGTCACCCGCACTACCTACCTACCTACTCCTTCACTATTCCCCTCTACTGTACCACACAGGTATGGAATATCTACACCTACCCCAAATACCTACATGTAACCTATCCAGAACAGTTAAACAGGAATCCAAGTTCACCTTAAACTGACCTTTGTCAGTAGTCATACCTGACATGTAAACCTGACCTAAGCATAGATAATACCGACATGTTAACATAAACTAAGCATGGAGAATAATGGGGGACGTAGCTATGTTACGTCTGTTACTCTCTATGGATCTGAACACATCAGTATTAATTGGAATTAGTAGCTGGAGTCACTGTGGAGTTCTACTCCCCGGGCCACCACTGAAAATAGACAAGCATACAGTCGGATTGTCACGGTTGACAAATGTGAACTAAATGCACAATGTTGCACGTGTGCATGCGGAAGCAAGTGGGTGTAAGCCTGTTTGGCCGCTGGTATGCCATTACCACACTGGTGAAGCAATGTAGAAGCTAACTCAGTGCAAGATGCCAAAACTAGAGGTCAGCAATGCTGAGCTTCATGCAAACCAGCGCATACCCGCCTACAATTGCTCTACGGTGCCTTAGTCACTCTGTAGCCAACAGCTATTGTTGTGGTCATTAAAAAAATAATCTGTACTGCCAGGTTGCAAACCCCTGACCCTGAACACTATAGCTGACATGAGTTTCACTAAGCCATGGCAGATACACATTCAGCTGCTGTGATCACAAGCACATCATCCAGCACAATCATCCAACAGTATAGGAAATGTATGCAAGTGTGTAGATTAATACCAGCAAACGTGTCCATTGATCAACCACAGTATTATGAGCAGTCTATGTGCATCACAGAACAGTGCCTGTCCAATCATACTGTGAGAACAGTAGTCCTGCATTATACCGAAGGGAATAATGATATATGGTGCACACCTTGGGGGCATGTGAGCATGCTTCATGCACAGTATGTCACACCTGGGGTGTTGGTTCCGTGGAACCGGGAGATGAGGCTGGCCATGTGTGTGAGCAAACCACTCCTTCTCAAAACCCTGGCAGGATGCTACCAGTGGGAGAAACAGTGTAGACCAGCTAGGTCTACTGTTGGCACAACAACAGGTCTGTCCCTGGAGGGATGAACCAACAGTTGTGGGTCACATCAATGTCTCCACCCGTATCAGGGGAGGATCAAGGGAAGGCTGGCACATACATGGACTAAACAGATGAAGAGCTTGCAGACGCTTGGGTTGAGACAGTATACTGGAGGAGTACTGAGACGTGCAGAGAGGGAAATGTGTGGAGGTGTGGTATGGCAGGGCTAGCAACTGGGGAATAGATGGATGCTGTGTAAGTGGAGCTCGGGAGCCAGGGCAAGGGAACATGGGTATGACATTAAGGTAGACATATGCAAATGAAGCAGAACAGCAATAGTGTAGTGGGCAGAGCATCCGACTAACTTGCACACATTCCCGGTTCGAGTCCCACTCCAGCACATTCTTTTTTCCACGTGAAATCCGTATATTAACATAATTGTGCTGTATAACCTACTAAATAGCATTTATATTTGAACAGGAGTACTGCATTAAATACACATGTGAAGTGTTATAATGACTAAGGCACTAGTAAACAGGTGTAAGCACAAAAAAGCAGTAGTAAGCATAGATAAGCAGTTGTACGCATGTGTACATGTGTTTGCGTGGGGGTAAGCATTGCCTACATGGATTAAGCAAAGTAGAAGATAGCTGAGTGTAAGGAAATGCAACTGGAGGTTAGCATTGCTTAGCTATGCGCAAACCCGCACACACCCACACACACCCACATACAACCGCTCAAATGTCCCTTACTCACTCTGTATTCAACAGCAAGTGTTCTGCCCAGGAACAAACTATACAGCCTCTGCAAGGCCCAAACCCAGGACCCTGCACATCATACATTATGTGATTTACCAGTAAACCATGGCAAATGTACATAACCCTCTTATTTCACATACATATCATCCAGCACAATCAGTCAACAGCACAGGAAATGTAGTAATATCACATCACATAACCTCGTAATGCAAGAATTCCGGACATAGTGTGCCATAATGTGGGAACAAATAGGGATATCTGTCAAATATTGCTCTAATACACTTAAAACATTGCTAGTTACACAGTTATATGTAGTAGAACACATATATTGAAAGAGATGATAAGTCTGAAACACGAACGAGTCAGCATGAATGACTGACCTCAGTCCTAAGGTCATCCATGTCAATTGCCAAGAAAATGAGGTACAGGCCAGACATATAAGCCGAACATGCTTGGACATATGGACAGATATATATCTGTAAATGTAGACAGATAGACAGCTATAGGTATACATATGTGTATGTATGACTCACAAATAACCATATAACAGCAATTGTACATAGATAAATATGTTCAGTGTATATATATATATATATATATATATATATATATATATATATATACACACACACACACACACACACACACAAACACACACACACGTACATACATACATACATACACACACACACACACACACACACACACACACACACACATATATATATATATATATATATATATATATATATATATATATATATATATATACATATACATATCTAGAGCTATATCATTGTCCAGTTCTATTTCTCTACATATGGGGGTTTCACATATATATTTATGCAGATATACCAATATATATATATATATATATACATATATATATATATATATATATATATATATATATATATATATATATATATCTACAGATAGACATGTGCATAATTTCCACATGGGAATGGAATCCTGGCCCACTCCGCACAACATAACAGACCATGAGCACATTTAATGGGGTGGGGGCACAAATGAGTGACACCTGGTAATTACTGCTATGTAACCCTCCCAGCCCTGATGGATATGCTGTGCAATCCAATATCCAGCACATGCAGTACTTAACATCAGAACCCACCACAACACAGCTAAAATGCTCCAAGAGTAATCCAAGTCACCTGTACATGTCAGGGCAATATCTGTAACATATCATACAGAAAAGTAATTCTACTGCAGGGAATGTACAATGGTGAAGGAGTACAAATTATAATGGTACAGATATGTGCACTGCACACATCTATACATTGACAATAATGTTCAGGTATAAATATTTATATGTATATATATATATATATATATATATATATATATATATATATATATACATAGACATATATATATATATATATATATATATATATATATATATATATATATATATATATATATATATATATATATATCTATAGATAAGATATATGAGCTATATGGGTACATACACATATACACAGACAAAGGGTATTACTACGAACACACCAAACCTCTCACGTAGAGCTTTGCTCGGCCAACCAAACTATCAAAACACACAACGGCCAGCAAATGATGTCCCAAAAGTATTTATTAGACAAAATCACATAGGATAAAGATATCCCAAGCTCCAAACCGGTTTCGGTTACCCCTTCTTCAGTGGAGCATATAGATTAAACAGAGAGCCACCAAAAACACATGATACTATAAATAGTATGTAATGGTCCAATACTAACCAATCAGAGTAATGTATTGTGGTCTAATAATACCTTAAACACCAAAAGGTTACATATATGCATTCAAGAATGAAAAAATAAAAAAATAATAATAATAAAAATAAAAATTGAAAGGACATTAATCAGAATTAGAAAACCTGCACATAATATTAAATAAATAACATGTAACACTACCTGATATCTATATATATATGTGCGTCTGGACACTCATTGATCAGCAAAATACCATAAATGTATAAATAGGTTAAAGATGATCATTAATACCTGGGGGAAATAATGCACCCAAATGTATAATCCAGTATTTCTCCTTTCGTGTCAAAATGTTCTCCCATCCTAGTTGGTGGCTCCTATCGCCAACAACCCGATCTATGATAGTAAACCTGAATTTAGCCGTAGAAGTTTTCCCGACTTCTCGTCCACTAAAAATCAGGATTGGGGAACACAGAAGCAACATTAGAAATAAGAAAGTAACCAATGCCCTCTACCAACATACCATTAAACACCCTACGGCTAAATTCAGGTTTACTATCATAGATCGGGTTGTTGGCGATAGGAGCCACCAACTAGGATGGGAGAACATTTTGACACGAAAGGAGAAATACTGGATTATACATTTGGGTGCATTATTTCACCCAGGTATTTATGATCATCTTTAACCTATTTATACATTTATGGTATTTTGCTGATCAATGAGTGTCCAGACGCACATATATATATAGATATCAGGTAGTGTTACATGTTATTTATTTAATATTATGTGCAGGTTTTCTAATTCTGATTAATGTCCTTTCAATTTTTATTTTTATTATTATTATTTTTTTATTTTTTCATTCTTGAATGCATATATGTAACCTTTTGGTGTTTAAGGTCTTATTAGACCACAATACATTACTCTGATTGGTTAGTATTGGACCATTAGATACTATTTATAGTATCATGTGTTTTTGGTGGCTCTCTGTTTAATCTATATGCTCCACTGAAGAAGGGGTAACCAAAACCGGTTTGGAGCTTGGGATATCTTTATCCTATGTGATTTTGTCTAATAAATACTTTTGGGGCATCATTTGCTGGCCGTTGTGTGTTTTGATAGTTTGGTTGGCCGAGCAAAGCTCTACGTGAGAGGTTTGGTGTGTTCGTACGTTTATTGTACCTCTCTGGGAGCCATTTTGTTCCAGTCGTCTGTGGGAGAAGACTCTTCACTCTGCGGAAGCAATTTCAGTTATGTGAGACGCCAATGAACATTTTTTTGGTTTTCGATACTCTTTCAGAGTCTTTTGCAACTTATGCGTTCATTTGTGGATTATTTGCGTGTTGCTGTACAATATATTGGGTTGTAAGCTGATGTGGTGTATTTTTGGACTACATTCAAGCGAACTAGGACATTTGTTTTTTACATCTGTTTTTTACATTTGAATTCGTGGACTTGGTTGGTTGGAATTGGACATTTCTACATTTCTACATTTCCATTTTTCAGGTACTTGATACGGGGATACCCTAATTATTGGCCGTTAAAGTGTTACTTGCTATATTGGGGTTTTCTTTTTATCCTGGGGCTTGGTCGATTCGATCGCTGGATGTGACGGTGTTGAACGGACATATTTTTATCTGTGAAAACAATATGGTATGAACTTTCAGGTGTTAGCATAGTGGTCTATTGTAAAGGGACCATGATGGGCGTAATCAGCGGAAGAACCAGAGACTGATTCAGTATATTTTTACATTTCTATTGTGTAAAAGTGTATTTTGGACAAGATATTAATGTGTGTCTAACATCATATGGCAGCGCATTTAGGCCAAATATTATTTGTGGTTAACTGGGTACATATGGAAAGTGCAAATTTATTACATGATTGAGCCTTTGCTTAGGTTCTATTATCATTTATATTTGCAATTTTTTTTTTTTTTTTTTTTTTTTCGTACAGTGGCCTTTGGGCGTGCACATGATTCAAACTATCAGGATTGTGGATCCACCTTTTGGTGTCTATTGAATTTTAGAGGGACATTTAGGTGTTTGGCGTTTCACATCTACTGTTGCTAATCCTATGGAAGTATATCCTGGATTTTCATGGGTTTTTTCTATAGGAGCACATGTTTCAATAGACTATTGTATGTTAACTTGTTTCTATGTGCAAGTTTTCTTTATTGATTCCCATTTGTCAGGGGGGCTTAGACTACTTAAACTGGATGTATCAAGATAAATGTGTTTAATATCATAATGCTTTTTTGTGTAACTGTGCCAATAATATTGTATGCTTATCTCAGTCCACTTTTTGGTTATGCCATTTAGTTAGCTTGCTAGCCTTTTTTATCTGGCTATGTTATATAATTAAGGTGTCCCTATATATCTAAGGTTTATATGTGGAAGGGGCCTTTTTTTGATCTATGTATGGTCTTCCTTCTAATATTTTTTGTATTTTATATTTATGTTTCACTATTGTAGTGGACACATAAATTCTGATACATAATTAGATATTGGGGAGAATTTTGGCATTACAAAGGGTCTTACATAGGCTATTATTTCCACATTGAATAAGTTCTCTATCCTATTTTTGATTAGACTAATGATGTGACATTTTACACACCAATTAGTGTATTTGTTGGCCTTTTGGCTTAGTTTAGGATATTTTTTCCAAAACACATTGATGTATTTTTGGTAGAGAATATCAAACTAGCTATTGCATGTCTATTTTATGCCATTTTGATATGCTATTCTAATAGGTGGAGGACTATATTTATGTGTTGCTGCATTATTATGCAATTCAGGTGCTCCTATACATTCATGTTTAGGATGTTCAAACGGTTTTATTATTTGTGAAAGAATTTCTGTAAAATGTTTTTTGTATTTAAGGCTTATGTTTCACTATTTGGTGGATACATAAGAAATTTGTGTTAGACATTGGTCAGTACATTGGTACTCATTCAGCTATTTTGGGGTTGATTTACCTATGATATATGGGATTGATGGGTGTTTTCTAAAACACTATTTGATGTAACCTAGCATATTCCACATATAGTTTAGTGGATTTTTGCCATTATATGTTTAGAGACATTTTTCCTTAACACAAGGCTGAATACCATCATTGTTTAAATATTAGTACCATTGACCCATTATTTTGGCTAACACATTTATTATTTCATATTCTCTATTTATAGAGATTATAGGACTTCTCTCATTTAGATTTTTTGGGAAGAACACGGTTTTATGATTTTGGAACACATTTGGCTTCTGACATATTTGCTACTTTCCCTGAGATATTGGTATTTAATAATTTAATCGGATTTATATCATATTAATCCTATCATTTTTTGGATAGGGCATTGGACTGGGTCCCTTTTCTTGGTTCTGGCATCGGACCACCTCTAATTTGTCATACTGGGTCGGTTCATTGTGGTAATATGAATCTCGACAATATTTTACAGGGTATGTGTGCTGATAGGGAGGATATCCAGGTGTTTGGACTGGAATCCATCTCAAGCAACAATATCAATGATCAACAAGCTGCCTCTCTAAGCAATGGATGCCAATCTGCTTTTTTCAATCTAGAGAAAGCCCTTAAAGGGCTAAGAGCTAACATTTGGCACTTACGGCTTTTTAAGGCCTATTCATATAAAAAATTAGTCCCTAGGGGTCTTAGGATTAAGTTAAAACCCATGGTCAGCAGATCTGAAGAGAGGTTGACCAACGAGTGGTTTGAGGCAGCTCAAGAAGGATCTATGAGGTTTGTGCAAATATTGTCAGAATATTATGAAAGGACAATAGATTCAAACATTGCTGAGATCAAAGATCTTAGCACTATTTGCAAACAATTTGAATCCAATAGTAACTATAGTACCTTGGTAGCAAATTTATCTAAGGAAATGACCCAGTATGATAAACTGATGAAAGAAAGGAAAATTAAAAAGTTCAATCGGGACATCAATGACTATGCTAGGGGACGCCCTTTTGAATTACAAAAGTCAGTCAGATTTAAGGATATGACTACGGGTAGGGGCAGTGCCAGATCAAGGAAACGACCCAGACCCATTCTAAAAAATAAAAAGCATATATATACCAGTACCTCGGGGGATGAGTCTTCTCCCACTGACAGTGAGGGCATCACTTCTGATCATTCACCTTATAAAAAAAGAAGTAATATACCTACCCCTTTTGGGGTAAGAAGAAACGACGCGGGGGGAGGAAACACCATAATAGGTCCAGATTTGGAATCAATGGATGGAATAGTTCAAGCATTTCTAAAATAGATGACACTGTATTTCATAATGTCCTGAATTTGTCTAAGGCTGAGCTCACTCTGGAACAAGAAGCAATACTAAATAAAGGCTTAGGGTTTGTACCTGGTTTCTTTTGTGATCAATACCAAACAGCCAATGATGTTTTGGATTTTTGTCGCAGTTTGAACTTAAAGATATTTTTTTCTGAAAATGTTAATAATACTGCTCAAAGATCTACTGAGTTTAGATTTTTAAAATCTACATTTCAACCTCCGGCTAATACGCATGTTACAGCTTTTCAACAGGCTGTACTCAGGGACCTACATTTTCCACCATATGGTTTCAATATTCTCAAAGATAATGTTCATGGAACTGAAAGGCAGGCGCTTGAAGAATTGAAAAACAACAATGATATAGCGATTTTGAAGGCAGACAAAGGTGGGGCGGTTGTGGTTTTGGATATGGATTATTATACACAGGAAGGATTACGACAACTATCAGATAAAAAATGCTATATGAAAATGGATATTGATCCCACTCCTACCTTTAAAAAAGAGATTGATAATTTCTTGGGTAGTGCAGTAGAGAATGGCATTTTATCCACTACTATTTTCAAACATTTGACGGTTAAAGATCCAAATAAACAGATATTATATTTACTTCCTAAAATACACAAATCTTTGACCTCCCCACCTGGTCGACCTATAGTGTCTGGTCATGGTTCACTTACTGAACCACTTTCAGCTTTCTTGACAGAACATTTGAAACCATTGTTGGTCCATGTGAGAGCTAGAATCAAGGACACTACACAATTTTTACAAATTATAGCAGAAACTGAGATTGAATCTGACTGGCTGCTCTGTACATTAGATGTAAAATCATTATACACCAGTATCCCACATTGGGCTGGTCTTCAAGCGCTTTAGTTTTGGCTTGAAAAATCTAATTTATATCCTCCTGGATTTAACACACTTTTGATTTGTATGTGTGAACATGTTTTGAACAAAAACATATTCTTTTTCCAAGGTGAATGTTATTGGCAGTTATAAGGCACTGCAATGGGGGCATCATTTGCCCCTATATATGCAGACCTCTTTATGGCTTACTTGGAGGAATATCTTATATATGATACATCTCATAACATTTACATTGTAGAAATGGATATCTGGTGTAGATATCTTGATGATTGTTGGATGGTGTGGCGGGCAGATACGGAATATCTTAAAGAATTTGTTGATTATCTGAACAGCAATATTTGGGGCATTGAATTTACAGTTAATAGCAACATGACAACCATTGAATTTTTAGATGTCAATGTTTATAGAAAGCCTGATAATACACTAGGCACTAAAATATATAGGAAATAACCCGAATATAATACATTGCTACATGCCTCTAGTATGCACCCCCGCCACACAGTCCAGAACATCCTTAAATCTCAGTTCTGCCATATCAAAAGAATTAATTCCAGTAAGGAGGATTATGAGCTAGCCAGTTATGATCTTGTGAATAGATTCCTTGACAGAGGCTATTCGGAGTTTGATATTAGATCTGCTAAATATGGGTGTGACAATTTAACTAGGGACCAGCTTCTTGAATACCAGGAACGTCAGAAGAACAAAAAAGGTGAGATGGTCCTAAGATTAGTCACCACATATGGCAGAAACAATCAGATAATCAGAGGAATTGTAGAAATAAATTGGAATATTTTGATGGCCAATGAGGTCCTTAGACAACATCTTGGGACACATTGTCAATTTTCTTATAGAAGGGGTAAAACTCTTGGTTCCATTTTCTCACATTATAAACATCATGGTAGTGGAGGTGCCAGGTATAAACAATTAACAATGACGGGTAAGGAATTGATTGGTACTTTTCCTTGCGGGCATTGTATGTCATGCAGTGAAATTAATAAAACAAAATCTTTTAGCAGTGCCAATACCAGTAAGGTATATGATTTAAAGTTTTTTAGGAATTGTTCCATGAGTTGGGTCATATATCTTGCCACCTGTCAATGCTCCGCTTTTTATGTAGGGAAAACTTCTCGTCCACTAAAAATCAGGATTGGGGAACACAGAGGCAACATTAGAAATAAGAAAGTAACCAATGCCCTCTACCAACATACCATTAAACACCCTACGGCTAAATTCAGGTTTACTATCATAGATCGGGTTGTTGGCGATAGGAGCCACCAACTAGGATGGGAGAACATTTTGACACGAAAGGAGAAATACTGGATTATACATTTGGGTGCATTATTTCCCCCAGGTATTAATGATCATCTTTAACCTATTTATACATTTATGGTATTTTGCTGATCAATGAGTGTCCAGACGCACATATATATATATAGATATCAGGTAGTGTTACATGTTATTTATTTAATATTATGTGCAGGTTTTCTAATTCTGATTAATGTCCTTTCAATTTTTATTTTTATTATTATTATTTTTTTTATTTTTTCATTCTTGAATGCATATATGTAACCTTTTGGTGTTTAAGGTCTTATTAGACCACAATACATTACTCTGATTGGTTAGTATTGGACCATTAGATACTATTTATAGTATCATGTGTTTTTGGTGGCTCTCTGTTTAATCTATATGCTCCACTGAAGAAGGGGTAACCGAAACCGGTTTGGAGCTTGGGATATCTTTATCCTATGTGATTTTGTCTAATAAATACTTTTGGGACATCATTTGCTGGCCGTTGTGTGTTTTTTAAAGGGTATTAGTAGCCATACATATGTAGAAGTAGTGTGGACATACTGGGTGCAATGTATATTCCTCAGCCACAAGCTCTGTAACTGGTTCATGTGACATGTGTAGTGTGACAACCAGCCCCACAAAGGGAATACTTACATTACACATATACCTACTCACAATGCAAAGGACATGACACAACACACAGGTATGTATACACAGACAACCTTTATTTGTGTACCACACAATAATGTATGCCATTACTGACAGCACATTGAATTTGAAATATTTAACCAATGATGGATGCAAGGCCCACACAAACACCAAATGCAGACAGTGCGGATATATAACATACTATGGTGTGTAGGCCAAGTCCTTCAATTCGTACAACAGTAGACAAAGGATTTGTCTTCAAGATAAGTAACAATCAACAATATCAAATGTAGTTCAGCAGCCTCCAATTACACCCTATAGTCAAGCCCTTGGGGGACATTCATTTCTTGTGGTAATTTCAATGTATCTGTCACAAGTATGGACCCTGACCAACAAATGTTGTGGGAGTTCACGTTATGACTGGGATGGTAGCAGGAATGCTAGTAGTAATTAATGATAGGCTATTACCTAACAACCCCTAACCGCATCACAGCAGGACAAAGCCTGCCATATATCTTTTCATTGATCTCTCAAAAGCTTTCGACATGGTTAACCACTCTCTCTTAATCAATATTCTCGAATCTCTTCCTTGTGACAAACTAGCCACAAATTGGTTTAAATCTTACCTTAACAACAGACAACAAGCAGTAATTTGGGAAAACCATATCTCATCTCTCTTGCCCATTTCCATCGGAGTTCCCCAGGGCTCCATTCTAGGTCCACTTCTGTTCTCCCTCTTTATAAACGATCTTCAGACTGCTATACCACAAGCTACCTGCATACAATATGCAGATGATTCTACCCTTATCTGCTCCGCACCTTCTTCTACTGAACTGACCTCCTTAACTCAAAATACCTTTAACAAAGTAGAAACTTGGTTTTCCAAACGATTTCTCCTACTAAATGCAAAAAAAAACTAAACTCCTCCTCTTCTCCCCCACCTCTCAGTCCCCCCCTTTAAACTTTACCATTTCTTCTAATAATGGCACTATCATCTCACCTGATCCAACTACTAAACTTTTTGGAATAACCATTTATTTATTTATTTATTTATTTATTTATTGCAGTTGGTTTACCAGGATAGTCCATTGGGCCATAATGAACCCGTTTTCAATGGAGTCCTGGGGAGAAAAGCTCCAAAACAAGCAGATATACATTCAACAGTTTACAATTTACAATCTAGTTACAGAGAGTTATTGGTACTGTTTAGGCAGGAAAGAGCAAAACTTATCACATGTACAATAGCAGTTGTAACAGTTAATCTAATTTAGATAATGACCTACAAGTAAAAGAGACCAGTTAATAGAGATTAGAGAGCATACATAGTAGGTACATAAAGTAGAATATGGTATGGAAGGAGATTTAGTAGAGTTAGTTATGAGGGGTGGGAGCAAGAGCATACCCACAGTGTTGCTAGATGTAAGAAGAGAGACTTTTTGAAGGTGATGTGGTTAGAGGTGGTGCGAATAAGTGGTGGAAGGGAGTTCCATAGGCGAGCGAGGCTAAAGGAAAGAAGGTTTTTTCCTGGTGGATAAGTAGGTTTATGTACTTCGAGTAGATTTTGATTGTTTGACCTTAGAATTCTACTAGGGAGGTGCATTTTAAAGGCAGAGGAAAGGGAGGGACAGAGTGAGGGGTTTAGAATAAGTTTATGGGCTAGAGTTAGTTGGGTGTAAGTTAGTTGATTGGGGAGTTCTAGCCATTTTAGCTTATGGAGGGAGACACAGTGGTGAGTAGAGGACTTATGGTTAGTGGCGAATTTTGCAATTTTGTTATAGCAGGAAGTAAGCTGTTTTCTTAAAGAGGTCTGAAGATTAGTTAGTAGTGGGGCACCATAGAGAAGGGAAGGGATAAGAAAGGAGGTAGAGAGAGAGATTTTAGTGTCAGATGTAAGGTAGGCTTTCTGTCTATAAAGCATGCCAAGTTTTTGATGTGTTTTTTTAATGTTTATTTGGAGGTGGGAGTTAAATTTCAGTAGGTTGTCAATTTGGACCCCAAGTAGTTTAGTTTCTGATACTATTTCAAGGGGTGAGTTGTTTTGACTTGTAATTAAGAATGTAGTTATGTCTGGAGGGATAACTTTTGATGGAGTAAATAACATAAGTTTGGTCTTAGTGGCATTGAGAGCTAGATGATTACTTTGCATCCATTGCTCTGTGGAAGAGAAAGCTTCCTGGGTAAGTTTTGTAGAGTAGGGATAGAAGAGGCAGAACAGATGATAGTAGAATCATCTGCATATTGGATGATACTAGAGAAAGGAATTGATTTGCAGAAGTCATTTATAAATATATTGAAGAGAAGCGGACCCAGTATGGAGCCTTGTGGCACTCCAGTGGGGTGCTAAGGAAGGGGAGGTAGCTTTTTCCATTTTACATCTTGATTTCTGTTGGAAAGGTAACTAGAGAACCAGTTCAGAGAGGAAGAAGATAGGTGGAGTTTGGAAAGTTTGGTTAAGAGCAGGTTGTGAGAGATAGTGTCAAGGCTTTGGAGAGGTCAAGAAGCAAAGTAGATACAATTTGCCCAGAGTCACGGGCTTTATTTACAGTTTCAAGGAAGGAGAGGAGGGCAGTCATAGTACTATGATTAGGTCTGAAACCATGCTGTGTAGGGGTAATGAGATGGTTGTCTAGGAGGTGTGGAAGAAGCTGGAGTTGGACACATTTTTCAAGGAGTTTAGAAATGGGGGACAGGATGGCTATAGGACGAAAATTGCTAATGTTATTGTTGTTGCCCCCTTTGTGTAGAGGTATAATAAAAGCTTGTTTCCAGATTTGGGGAACTATGCATTCTTGTAGGGAGCGGTTTATTAAGATGCTAATGGGGTAAGCAAGAGTATTAGCGGCTACACTGAGAAAGTAAGAAGGGATATTGTCAGGAGCATTGGTACATGGTTTCAATTTCTGAAGAAGTTTCTTTATAGTAGCTGTAGGTACAGGTTTTAATGAGAAGAGGGTGCAGTCAGAAGAGGGGGAATTTTGGGGTAGTGGAGATGAGGGTGGGGTTTGTGTAGAAGAGGAAGAAGAGGGGTTAGTGGATGTGGAATAGGGTGTGGAAGTGGAGAGAGAGGTGTTAGAGAATGAAGAGGTCAGTTTGGAGATGGAGTTGATAAAGAAGGAGTTAAATTGTGTGGCTAAATCAGATTCTGGAGCATTTGGATCTGGGGTGGGAGTAACTGGTTTGCTGGGGTGGAGGAGAGTAGAGATCCCTTTCCAGAATTTTTGAGGGTTATTTTATTATGGTTTTGGAGTGTTGAGAAGTAGTTTTGACGATCAAAAGTTATCATTTTCTTTGCTTTATTTCGCAGCATTTTATATTCGTTTAGGAGTGGTGCTGACTTATGTTTTGGTAGCGTGTCCAGACTTTATCTCTCTGTCTCATGATAGTAAGGGTATTTTTGGAGAGCCATGGGGCTGATTTGGTTTTATTCTTTTGTGCGTAAGGGAGCTTGGGAGTCTAGTACTTTTAAGAATGTTGAGTTAAAATATGAGACTGCATTTTCAAGAGGTAGTATTTTTAGACAATTCCAATTAATTGCTTGTAATGAGTTTGAGAAGGTTATTGGGTTGAAGTTTTTTTGGTCACGGAATGTGATATAGTTATGGGTTCGTTGAAGGACCGTAGGAAGCGGTAGGTAAAGGTGGGTGTGTGGTCACCAAGTGGGTCGGGAAGAGTGCCGCTGTTGGTGAAATAGAGAGGATGGGAGACTAGAATCCAGTCCAGTATACTCCCATTGGAGAGGTTTTGGGCAGGATAAGTTACTGAAGTGATTAGTTGTGAGAAGTTATAGAGGTTGATGTTTGTGGAATTTGTAGGAGACTGGACAAGGGCCCAGTTAATGTTTACATCTCCAAGGATTATGGTTTCATTACTAATGTTAGTGGATAGCCAGGAGAGGATAAGTTCAAGTGTGGAGATATTATCCCCAGGGGGGATGTAAAGGAAGCTATGCATATGTGTTTGTGATTGTTGATTTGTAGTAGGGTCAGGAGAAGTTCGGCGTTGTTGAAGTGTGGAATAGGTTTATTGTAGGGAGTAACTACTAGGGAGGAAGAATATAGAAGGGCTACTCCTCCACCTTTTTGTGAGGTCTGTCTTTTCTTATGATAGAGAAGTTTGGAGGAACTATTTCAGAGTCTCTAATGTGTGGTTTTAGCCAAGTTTCTGAAATAGTTAGGATATCTGGCTTATTGTGTGTGAGCCAAGCATGAAGGTTTGGGACTTTGTTTACTATACTTTGGGAGTTTAGAGAAGTAAATAGTAGGGATTTGTTAATATTGGTTGTAGTGGTAGGGCCTGGATTAGGATGGATGTCTCCAGAGATGAGTGTAGTAATCAGATGAATTATGAAGTGGTTTGTGTGAGTAGTTAGCAAGGAGATGAGATTGGGTTCTTTTGTGAATTGGAGGGCTTTGCTAGTAGTTATGATAGAAAAGTTATGATATGAGATCAGTTTGTGTTGAAAGAGATGGAGGTTTTCTGAGGGAATAAGTAGGGAAATAAGAGAGTATGTGGGTAAGAAAGGTGAGTTGTGAGAATTTGTAGTATGAAAGGGTTGGGGGATCATGGAAATAGTAGGTTGAGAAAGGTGGTAGATAGAGGATAAGGAGAAAAGTAGTAATAGTGAAAGGAAGAGGAAGGATTGTTTGGCAAGCATGATGAGGAAGAATTAATAGAATAGTAGTGTTTAAATAAGAAGTAAGATATATAGGGGGTTGAAGTGTTTAGCGACTAGATAAACTCTGAATAGAAGTTGGAGAATTAGATTATGAAATATACAGAGGTGTTAGGTGGTATATAAGATATTAATAATGTAGGAGAGATAAGTAAGTCATGGAGTAGTTATGTTTAAGAGTATAGGATTGGATGTGGAAACAGAGTAGAGATTTGAGTGGGAGTGTAGGAATCTAATGTTTTAGTGGGTTAGATGAGGTAGGTAATAGAGGCAAGAATGGGCGGGGAAGGGAGGTGTGGTTTTTGGGGAATAAGTGTTTGATTGGATAAGGGTTGTAGAGGGTGTGGCTATGAGAGGAATAAAGGTAGATGTACTGGGGGTGGGTGGGATTTGGGGGTAGGGTAGGGGAGCGGAGTGAGCCCGCAGGGCGAACGGAGCGGGAAGAACCAAAGAGGTCCATCATCTTTCCTTCGATCATCACATAAACAACACCATCAAGGTTGTTAACAAAAAAATTGGATCCCTATATCGTATTAAACCTTTTCTAACCCCAGCAACAAGAACCAAATGTGCTCAAACCCATCTCCTATCTACTCTTCTATATGCTTCTCCCATTTATACCAACCTTAAGAAAAACGATCTTAACAAACTTGAAACTTGCTATAATAACATAGCACGTTTTGCCACTAGTAACCCCTTTAGGACCCACCACTGTATAAATCTAAAGCAACTTGGCTGGCTCGAATTTCAAAACTACCTAAAAATTCCTCAACTCACTATAGCCCACAACATATTACACCTACCTGACAACACCCCTATACTCTCTCAACTCCTAATCCCGTATAATAATCTGAACTCGCCGCTCCTCTAGTAAACTCATGACTAAATCAATAAAGGCAAACAACACAGCAGGTTGTTCTCTTTTCACTAACACTATAGGTAAAAGCTGGAATCTCTTACCTTGTGACATAACTCTGACTACATCCCTACCTCAATTCAAACAGAAAATTAAACTGTACTACCTAAATCATTGGCTTTGTTCCTGCAGTACACCAGGCTAACCTTTTTCTTTCTTATACTATATCTCTCCTTCACTCTTCCCATTAGTATCTGTCCTATTTCTTCTCCTTTTACAGTACTAATCGACCTAGGTACATTCTATGTAAAATTGCTAATATGGTATTAACTGCTCATCGAAATGTGCTTCTCCTTGAATCTATCTTGCATTCTGTGTGTTGTTATGCTTTTCTAATTTGTTACTTATAAACATTTGTGATTTTTTGTAATTTACTTAGTATTTAGTGGAGCTTTTCTCCTCGGGCCTCTGCTGAAAATGGACATGTATCCAGCCAGACTAGCCCGGTCAACAAATGTAAATAAATAAATAAATGTGTGGAGAACAAAGGCAGGAACGCAGGGCCATACTCGCAATATTGCTGTTACACACCCTGGAACTTGCTGGAGTTACAGGATGTGTTGCAACATACCCTTATGCAGGAATAAGACATCATGAACACAAATGGATGTAGCCATGTACTGAGAGCATGCAACACACACACACTGCCAGTGTAATATCTGACACAGGTCTTGTGTGGTGGACAGACAACACATGATAGGCACATCTCTGTCCAGCAAGAGGATAGACCCAAAGTAGTGAGCTATGAAGACAGACTGCATTCCAAGGTAAACTAGTATGTACACACACACACACACACACACACACACACACACACACACACACACACACACCTTATAACATCAGTACTATACAAAGCATAACACGACTCTACTCACAGTCTGTCTATATGTCCTGATCCTCCTACATATATGTGTCTGCCCTGAGTGTGCTGGTTCTCCTGTAAGAGGTATTGCTACCTGCTGTCTGTAACATTGATAACCACACAAAGGAAGGATGTCCATCACACAGGGAATGTACAGGGAATACACCCACATGATGTAGGGATTCATAGTGGATGGTTGCCATGACAGTGGTAATTGGAAGTACTACACATGTGTACTCATATATATATAATTCCACCATATGTTCTGGACATGGAGTGTAGCCCTACCCCAGCCCCTAGAGTCCCAAAGTCGTAGTGCAAGGAGATGTCAGGTATGTATAGCAGGTATATTACTAGACTATTGCTACTGTTAATGGGATTGTCTTCACAGATATGGTGTGTGTGGAAGGTGACATCTGCTCATAACATGTGTGCCATTGGCTACTGACAGACATCCTAAGGATATCATTGTACAGTACCTGCATATATAACAGCCATGTCACAGCACAGGGTAGAATACACCTGTGTGAAAGTGCATAACCACAACCAATGTGAATACAGCCACAGCCACATATGGTACGCTAGCATAATAGTACAGTATATGGACTATCTGTTCTTCACCATCCTCATATGTGCCACTCACAGAATGACCCTACATATACTGAGCTGCCACACAGTTTGGTCTGATGGCTGTCTGTGGTATGGGACATGTGTGTGTATGGCCCTACAAACATGTACGTCAAAACGGGACCATACAGTGGGGCACCATGTAACATTAGATAAGAAGGGGAGCTAGAAGAATGACATATACCACAGTCTGTACACAGGCCAAAGTACATATTAACAATACACACATTGTTGACATTTACCATCACTACACAGACCTTAGTACTGTACAAACATCCACAGAATGTCCAGGTTATGTTAGGAAATGTAACCCCTACTGTACATGACATGTGTAGCAATCTGATATATCACTGGCTTGTTATCAGATATGATGACACTATTTATGGTGTAAAGCACATATTCACCACTTCATGCACTTCATATGTACAAAGGTTGACAGAGGTGTGGCTGACAGCACATACACAGGGCTAGTATAGACATGTTGCTGTGATACCCTCATAAATCTACCAATATAACAGGGTTTGTTGCAACATATGTCTAATGAGGGATATGTAGTCAGTAACTGTCACGGCCTTCACCATCTGCAGACTGCAATCCTCACACTATCTTCTGCATTCCACATATGGATGCATCACGGCTAACACATGAAATGAAAGGCACAACACTGCCTAGTCTGCAGATGACCCTGCAGATGGGGATTCCTCATATACATGGAACTGACATGGTGGGTATTGCGACATGTATGACAGGCATGTCCAGACAAACACTGTTAAACCAACATTACTCCATATGCAGTATAGCAGAACTTACAGTCTGTAGTCAGGTCAAGCACAACACCCTCCTGTTTGTTGCCCTCTTTCCATAGCATATGTTGTTAGAGGTAAATCACCAATCCATCTGAGATGCTGTTTGCCAAACGACAGATCTAGTTCCTGCTCACAGTGACAGAAAAGGGCCAACAACACCATGATGTTCCCAGGTATTGAAGTGCATTTCCATACAATTGGCTATGGGAATGTTACCACAGCTGCCCCACTTGCAGTCAGCTAAGTGAGGGCAGCAATTCTTGCAGAGGCCATCAGCTGATCATGAGCATCACTTAAAATACACATGCTGCTGCCTAAGCAAACAGGTGTGGGTCTCCACATCCACCAGAGAGGGAGTGGGGGAGGCAGACAGAGATGAATACATGCCGGGGATGGGCTGGAGGGTAAACCTGAAGCATGTTTGTGTCATGCACCTACCAGCATAGGGTATCAAACCCCCAACAGCTATGTAGTACTATCACAGTTCGATGCAGTTATTGGATGCACCACATGGGTTATCTGTGGGGGAGCATTCAGAACATATATGTGATGGTGAGTGACATCTGCAACAGGGATACAGTAGATATACAGTAGATGAAGTACACGTGCCTGTCTGCATGAACAGGTGCCATGTCAACACAGGCACACTCTCACAGGGGCGCACACAAATTAACACACTTGGTAGGGCCAGGAGTGCAACTCATTACTAGTGGGATTGCCACAATGGGTCATAAGGAGGTCATATGGGCAGTGAGTATAAGGGGTTTTCAGACAGACAGCATGCTTCACTGTGCCCTGAGGGATTGTAATGAGTGTGGGTGTGGACATATGCACCATACAACACACACAAACACACAGTGTGCCAGTTCTGACATGCATGGGTGCATGTCTGCACGGGTGTGTGGTGCTCAGCAGTGCCAGCAGGCTATACAAGGGTAGGCGATGGGTATACCTTAGCATCAGGCCACATGACAATGGTCTGCATTGTGGCTCAGGCCTGTAGTTTCTGCATTTGCCCACACAGATGGGTATTGCACCCCTCATCCAGTCACCTGGGTGACTACTGTGTGTGGCCAATGCTGTGCATTACTTGGCATGTATGTGTTCCCTAGTCCATGACTTGGATGGTGTCTAGGATGTTCACACCTCCCACATGCATGACATGTGGAACTTTACCTGGGGTGTCTGGCCCATGCTGTGAACACAGATTATCATCAGATGTGCAAGTCTTGCCCACCTGTGGCAGGGACTGGTAATGGTTAGCAGATTTACCCTGCACCTACATTGATAGCATGCTAACAGCATTCCCTGATGTCAGTGTCATCTGTCCATACAGGGCTTGTTGTTGGGCATGATATGTCCATTGTGATTCACATGTGAAAGCACAGTGGGGTTGCTAACTGTGATTGGCTGACCTTGATGTTGCATGTATGGGTATGGCTTTGCACTCCAGCCACTCAGCTAATTTACATCTGTTATCCCTGTATGGCTGACATTGTGATATATAGTAGGGCCACCATAAATGAAATAAGCAAAACCCCTCCACATTGCCCACAGGTGTCACACACTCACAACCACCTCTACACAGGATATGACTTACAAACACACACACACACATGTCATGTCTGGGAGTAGAACCCCTACCTAACTAGTTTACTACCCTACAGCACTACGCAGTTATAGTATATGCCATGGACATTACTGAAGTACATCTTCCCCAAAGGTGTATTTCACAATGAATGACATCAGCAGGATTACCAAAGTAGGGCATTTGTAATGTACTGCAAGTGAGTAGCCTATAATGCATTGCTACATACACAGACACTGAAACACACGCAAAACATTCTGAACTGCCATGGATGGGGATGGCACCCTACCACCATTTTAAATCACACTACAGCAGTACGCAGTTACAGGATGCGCTACAGAGATTACTGGGCTATCACCTTCCCAGAGGTGTATTTCTAGGTGAGTGACATCAGCAGCTTTGCTAAAGTTGAGTATATTACTTGTACGGAGTGTGAGTAGCCTAAAAAGCAATGCTCTCTACTCAGTCAGAGACACACACGGAGTTGCCAGGTCTGGGTTCGAACACCTACAAAACTACTTTATCACACTACAGCAGTATGCAGTTACAGGATGTGCTATGGAGATTACTGGGCTATCACCCTCCCAGAGGTGTATTTCTAGGAGAGTGACATCAGCAGCCTTGCCAAAGTTGAGTATATGACTTGTACAGAGTGTGAGTAGCCTAAAAAGCACTGCTCTATACTTTGTGAGAAACACACAGTTTCCAGATCTGGGGTTCAAACACCTACCTACTTTATCACATTACAGCAGCACGCAGTTATAGGATGTGCTATGGAGATTACTGGGTTAGCATTTGCCCAGAGGTGTACTTCTAGGTGAGTGACATCATCAGCCTTGCCAAAGTTGAGTATATGTATTGTACGGAGTGTGAGTTGCCTAAAAAGCATTTCTCTCTATGCAGTCAGAGACAGACAGGCATGCACACAAACACACACTCACACAATTGCCAGGTCTGGGGTTAGTACTGCTACCTATATCACTACAGAAGTATGCAGTTATGGGATGTGCCATGCATATTACTGTGCTATAGCTCTCCCAAAGGTGTAATTCACATTGGATGACCTCAGCAGGCTTGTCATACTACTGCTAGGGGGAGGACATTGTGTGCATGGGCCATACCCCATTCATGTAGAGGTTGACATGCCACATGCAGGCACACATGGAGTCATATGTCACAAGTACGTGTATACAGCTACTGGATGGCTACTTCCTTGTACAGCCTTGTTGCATAGCTGGCATGAGCACCACATAGCCTGTCATGCTGGCAGGTACTGGTGGCTAGTATCTGCAGTGGGTTACATCCGCACCTCATGTGTTTGGGGCCCTTTGGCTGTGTGCTGGTTGAGACAGGCCCAGATATCTCCTTGTCACGGTCACCCTCTTCCACACATCTATGCCCATGTACCTTTGGCTTATTATAGTGTGTTGTCCTTACATATTTGTCTGTATTCCTATGCACTGTGTGCGCAATGCAGGAGTGGTGCATACTGACATGTGTCTGCACTGAAAACTGCAACTGCCAGATATGTCTGGTCCACTGGTGTGAGCATGCCCAGTATGACCTCTCAGTATGTTGTTGACTGACATTGCCTTCATTCCTCCAAGTGTGTGAGCATGCCCAGTATGGCCATCTGTGTTGCATGTGTGGGTCAAGTCCAGGTAGTTTGTACTGCGGTGCTGACCTTTGTGTTGTACACCGACAGGTACATTGCTGTGTCTGCAGGGTATCTATCTGTCATTTGGCATTGACTGTGGCTACATTTCTGCATAGCGGGGGGGGGGCACCTGACTGTTTCTACTGTTCTACACAGGAGTGTGGGGGGCACACCTGACTGTTACTATAAGTGTATGTTGGAAGGGAGAGGCATACCTGACACTTGCACACATTTGCTAGGACTGTACTGGTATTTCAGGTACTCCATTTCAATCTGCAGTCTTACCTATCCTGCTGGCTAGAGGCTTACCAGTGTACTACAGGTCCTAGCTTTGTTTACCTACATATTAGTTGCTGACTTCCTAGCCTTCACAACTTGCATCCGACTGCCTGGCCTGCTGTGGTCATTCTGTGTAGGCCTGGAAGAGAGGTTACCCAAAGGGCACATTCAGAGGCCATAGTACAACATTTGTTTGTGTTTGTCTTCACCTGTCCTGCTGGCTGAGACTGTTGTTGGGTATGTGAACCTTCCTGACTGGCATGTCTGGCTCTTATGGATACACATGTCACTCAGGCCATTACCTGCAGTGGGTTTTGTCACCCTGTGTAATACTGGCTACTATGGTGACTCTAGTATGTGTTACAGATGTCATGATGCCACTATGGGTGTCTACTGTCTGCTGCCGTGACATTCAGCCACCCAGTTCCCTTGCATGGTCACATCCATACCACTGCTACAGGTAAAAACACATTCTACTCCATTTGACAATTCGTAGGTTGATTGACTTCCCTTGAGGGTGTGCCGGACTTGAGGATGGTGCTGGAGGGCTGTCTATGTCGGATACACATAGTACACACCCTATACATGGTTGGGCACAGGTAGTGTCATGTTTGGCATCCCTTTTACTGTGTGTGCGAGTCAGAGAGAGGTGTCATTCCCTGGGGCCCTACTGTGTCAGTGCATATGCTTGTGTTGCCTCTTTGCCAAGGCCAGGGCATACTGGGTACACCCCCATATGCCTACTGGGGTAGGCTCAGGTTGTTCCTCCTCCGAGTCACTCTGTGCCTGTACAGGCCTTGGCATTGGTGGGGCGCTGTGTGACCCTGCCCCATGCTGTTTCCACAGGATTATATTGTGTAGCATAGCACATACCATAACAATTTGGGTACATGTAGCTGGTGAATACTGCAGGGCTCGACCGGATGTGTCTAGACACTGGAACCGTGACCTGAGCATCCCAAACACATGCTCTATTAATATGTCTGGCCTGTGCGTGTGCCTCATTATGGCATTGTTGTTTAGGTGTGTGTGCATTTCTGATGGGTGTCATCAGCCACAGCTCCAGTGGGTACCCATCATCCCCCACTAGGTGACCGTAGGGTATGTCCACATTGGTAAATCTGTGGTACAGCTGTGTCAGTTGCCATATGTGTGAATCATCATAGCTTCCAATGCAGCCAGCACACACATTCATTATAATGCCCTGGGCATCACATATGACCTGGCAGTTGATGGAGCGGATGCCCCTGCGGTTGATGTAGGCCCTACCCTGCTCACCAGGTGGTGTTTTGATGCCTAAGTGCATGCAGTCTATAGCACCCTCTACCCCTGGGTAGTCTGCTATTTGGTGGAAGAAATGCATATTGCTGGTCAACACCTCAAGTGTGTTGAGGAAATATACGTGCTCACTGGCATGTGCTGACATGGCATCCACGAACTGGTAGAATACTCTTGATTCTGATGCCTGTGAGATGCCCATGATATCCCCAGTTGTACTTTGGGAGGTACCTGTGGCTAGTATACAGTATACCTAGGCCTACACATAACTTGGTATCCTCTGGGATGGGTTTCCCTCGGCTAGTTTAGTGTATCAGGTGTGGCCTGCACAGCTCAACAATTTGCTGTAGGAGGTCTCTGTCCACCCTATAACGCTCTACTATCTCCAGCTCAGGTAGCCCCTGGTAGGTTACCCTGGGTCTATACACTCTTTTCTGTCTCCTCACTGTGGGTTGCTCGGCAGCATTCACATCCTCACCACCCTCAGCCTCTTGTACATGTTTTTCTATGTTGCCTGCTGCAGCCCTTCTCATTTTGTAGGTTTGTTTTTTAAAAGTTCCCCGCTTGTATACACCGGTGGTGTAGAGTGTGGAAAAACAAGGGGGAAGGTGTTTGCTTAGTTTATAGTAGTGTTCTGGGCTGGGCTGGTCTGCTGTCTTTGTAATTAGCTGATTCTGATACATTTCACCTTGTAGATTAGCTAGTTATCCTTAATTACCTTCCTACTGCTGTTTTCCCTTCCCATTGCCTCCCTGTTTAAGCCTGTGTACACTCTGCACAAACAGAGTGCTCAAATGTGCACAGAGCTGCTATTTCCTGGTTTAACTTCCTTTTTCTTCTTGTGAAACCCAGTGCACAGTGCGGACCCGCTTACACCTTGTAAGGAGTGCTTGTCAGTTTGGACACACCTCTAGCTTAGCTTTGCTAAGCTAGGAGCAGTCCTGAGCCACAGGACTCCAATCCACTTACAGTATGCCTGACACACACCCCCATGATATCACCTATATCCTAGTCTTGCACCCAGCTATTTATACTCTTACACTCTTGAGACCTGCCTCACACCCTGGGAAAATCTGGGATTCACTATCCTTCCCATCATCTGCATAGGATTGCCTGCTAATGCATAGTTACATGTCCCACACTGAGCCTCCCCCCTAAGCAATCATTACTCACTGGCCAGGTTGTCTTATGCCTGCCATTGACTTGCATGGCATAATAATGCTTTTAGTTAGAATGCTCATTATAAGTTTATTTTTTTATATTCCCTCCAATCCCGTTTGCGAGCCACTGCCCTATGCTTAAACAGCTGAGATCGTCAAAAAGAAATTAAAAGTTGATTTTTTTAGTTTTGAAACAGTTTGCAATACCAATGGCTTCATTCTTGGCCATTGGCTTGCTTCCTCAATGATATGCAACCTTTATTTTGAGCTGTCGTAGCTCCGTTTTGTAGTTTGCAGGAATGTACTTGGTTACTAACCGAGTACATTTCTGCAGACTGTACTCGTCCTGCACAGCTGCCAGCTTCCTGGATCACAAATTACCCTCATTTGCATAGTTTTCACCTGCAAATAAGGGTAATTTGCATACAGGAGCTCGGTCCATGCAGGATTAGCCTAAGAGCTCATGTGTACGTCCCGGGAGCTCATTTCTGGATCGCACGTCAGCCATATTGCCGAAAATAGCTCTTAGACTAATCCTGCAAACTATAAAGAGGTTCGTAAATCCGGGGGATTAATGTTTTTCTACACTACATTAGTTAATATAAGACACTAACATACATCTACACAGCTGTTTTCACAGGGTTTTTTTCTGTTATTGGCTTAACACTACTCATAAAAATATTGTTGCTCCTTAATTTAATGATTGATTTATTTGACATCTCCATACAATTAGTCTTTTGTAATTAACAGTTTTTAGTGAAGTAAACATTTTTAGATAATCACAATTTTTAGTCTGTCTTATTTGTTGGATTAAGCCATCATGAAATTTGTGGATTATTACTGGACCAAAGTACAAAAAAACTGCTATATTATTTTGAATAAAAGTGTGCACTGCATCCATTTTTCACTGATTTTTTACATGAAAGTTCTTCATTATACTGGATTTTTCAGTTTGGCATTATGCAGAATTTAATATGACATGATAAGGCAATGAAAAAATATGGATTCCTGTGCACAGTCAGTAGGCTTAAATGTGTGATATGTGATGAAGACAGAAAATCAAATGTGTTATTACTACAATGGAGCAAACATTTACTTACTATACAAATGTATAGCCTTTGAGAGTAAAGAATACCTTGTATTCTATCATTTTTATCCCCATTGCCCCACAGTTCTTTTCAACTACTCCCTCTCTTTCATGCCATTGACCCATTGACCTATTAATTCCTATTGAGGAGCAGGAGTTAGACACGTTCATTTTGAGCTAGAGACAGCCCATTCATTTCCTGGCTGGAGAGCCTCATTACTCATTTATAACACCAAAAGGCAAGAGTGAGATGGATAGTTTGCCAGGCCCAAACAATACCCCTCCCAAACCCCATGATCTCTTAATCCCAGTGGAAGCTCCCTTAAACATCTTTATCTTTTGCCTTGCATTGAAACAGATGTCTTTCCCCAGGTGACTGTTATGCACTGCTGGTCATCTTATGCTCCACAAACCCAATCTATATAGGTGCACCAGTAAGTGCTACATCTAGGGGTCACCAAAGTGGACAGATCCACCTTTCTCCTGTCAGGATGGGCAAGCATGCAATGGCCACTTAGTGTAATCCTAGCTGCCCTATAACATTCAGCATCTATGCCACTAACTGAATATTGATTATCTGGTTTGCAGTCACAGCTTCATCTTTCTGTGCCTTGTGAACAGACAATTTTTGATATTTCATCATTTAAGCTTCTGGTATTACATACTGCTGTTGCTAACACTGTTCAGGATGGAGCCTGTTATGTGTCAATGTCCATAAGTAGAACATTACCTAAATAAAATCAGTAAGGGTCAGCAAAGATTTTTACTAGTATGGGAAAGCCAAGAGGTGAGTTCTCCTCTAGCGAACCAGTATCAAGCGCCTGTTCACCATCTTGTCAAAAGTCTGTCCTCATAAAATTTAGAACTGCTGCTGTTGGTATGCTTTGTAATACTAAATTCATGTTACTTTGCAAAGTTTGGAATTGTTTTCCACTTCTGGATTATAGATATGCCTTACATTTCTTGTTTTTGACCTCACCATGTTCAAGGATGACCTTTTTAAGTATATTACATCAGTGGTCTGTGACCTACCTTTGCTTGCTATCACAACAAACTTTGATCTTGGTGTGGCTTCATTCAAGGTATTCTGGCTAATATCCTGCATGTTTCAGCTATGCATCAGTAATATTTGTCCCCCATAGCATGTGTGCATCTTTGAAAGAAATATGGAGGATGAAAGGCTGATGCTAAATCAAGATTACTATAAGCTAAGCAAACAAAAACGCCTCACACATTACCCACATATACATTAACAAAGCACATTCTCCATGTACATTTCCTATTGGCTTCTATCCCTTTGGCCTTGCTGACACTTCTATTGTCTGTATTTATCCTGTGACAAGTTTTCCCTCCAGCAAAATTCCAACTCATACTTGTTACCTTCTGCATCAGTATCATCTTCACTGGAATTTCTTTTCTTCGTCTCGCCTAGCACATACGCTCACTATTTACCCAACCTAAGCTACTCCGTTCTTTCTACTCCTATCACTGCTCTCTGCTTTCTACTTATATGTCCCACACACCTCTTCACTCTTACTTCTCCTTCCCATAAATGTAAAATTATAATTTGAGATTTCAAACTTCACGTTGTATGCCCGTTTTCGTGCATTAATGTGTAATGGCTTTACTTTTAGTAGATTTGCTCTACTATAGCTGCCTTTAAGTCATTGTGTGTCCATACTATAATTTTAAGCTTTACATTTTTCTCTGTTGTACAGAAGTGCCTGTTTCATAACTGGAGCTTTTCTTCCAAGACGTCCACTGAAAAGGGACAACCACAGCTGAGTCAGACTACCCTGGACAACTAAAGATATAAATAAGTAAATTAATAAACAGATATATCATTAGTTAAATTAAAAGAAGACATATATGTGACACATGCTGAGTTTATTTATTTAATTATTTGCATTTGACACCTAGTATGTGCTCTTGTCCAGACATACTTTTCAGATATGACCCAGACTGTAAAGTCATTTAAAGCACAATGATGCATTGTACAGTAAATAAGAACTAGAGGCAAAAGAAAGGAAACTACAAATGTAGTAGGTTTGCAGTAAACATCACAGAAGGTCAATAAGTTTAAAATTGAAAAATATAAAGGTACAATTTATCATTGTATGCAACCAAATACAATTGGTCTGCACAATTACAAAACTGTGATTATGCCACTGTAATTAGATTAGCAGGAGGGCAGCAGGGAGAATGCGAAAAAAATGAGTAAATATTGTTAATTTTAGTCAATCTATGTATAAGTATGTGCAAATGTAATGTACTGACTACACAAAGGTTTGAAACTTTTTAGAGCATGACAATAAAGTCTGTATATGCTGATTTTCAATAAAGATATCAGCTATCATTTTGCAAGCATTTGCTTTGTTTAAAGAAACCAGGGCTGTATTATGTTTGTTTTTGCATAAAGTATTAGAAATCATATTTCTTCCTATACTGCTTGCACATGGCTTTTGCTATACACACCACTAGGCAGCGAGGCTACCGTTAAAGCAAGGAAGCTACTAATGAATCTTCACTCTAGATATTGAACAGAAAAGATCATAGTTAGATTTGACAGCTCCTGAACAAATGTTTTTACTTCACTCAGCAAAAATGCATCAAAACACTAACTGGAGACAGCTGGTTTTGATGCATATAAGTGTTTCCTCAGGCTAATACATTTGACAAAATCTCTGATGTTTTTTTTTTTTTTTTTTTTTTTTTTTGTTTTTACCTCATGGAAGATTTTTATTCTTGTATTGAATACTGTCAGATTGGTGTATAGTTAGTATATACATCATTAAATGTATTTTTATATCAGGTGGATAAAAACATTTACTAAAGTGTTGCAATAATTTGTGCAGAATGAACTGAAATGGCTCTGTTGCCTTTCTGAATTATTACAAAAATATGTGTTTTCTTGGTTGCTTTATAAAGCTCATTTGTTTAGCTAAATGTTCAAACTAAATGTATTTTTATACGCAGTTAAAATAATCACCAAGTAAGTATTCTGCCAGCAAATACTGAAAATATGGTTTGCCTAATTATGCTGATTAAATTATTAGAACTATTTTACCTGAGTGCAGTTTGTCTTTGAAAACATATTACATGCAAATCCATGGCTGAGCTTAGAAGCCAGGCTGCACCAGGGGAAATAGTATTCATACTTTCTGAAATTCCACTGTGAGTTTTATGAATCTGGGGTCTGTCAGTTTACTCCATCTGCCAGGCAGTACAATGAGAAGTCTGTATTTGTTCAGTTCCAGGAAGCAAATTTGGTAGATTAAATGCAACTCTGCCTCTATACCACAGAGAATAAGACTTTTCATATGAAGACAGTGTTATGAATTTGTCATTAAAGGCATAATCAACATAACAAAAAGCATATGGAAAGTAATTAAGATGCATTCAAATTTAAGCTGAATTCAAAGTAAAAAAAATCAGTTGTAAAATTAGTACAAATGCCCATGTCAGGAGTCAATGATACTTCTATAAACATGAAACCTCAGAGACCTAGTAAGAGGACTCTATCATGTGTCCATAATTATAGCTGATTCCAAACGATGGAGAAAAGAGAGGAAAGTAAAACACAACTAGATGATTTGAACTGTCTTTGAAGCTGTTTTCAAAGTCACACATGATGAGCTAAGCTACCTGGTGGGGATATAAGGCCCAGATCCAGGTAATGTAAGAACCTGTGAAAGTGATGATCTTAAAGTACATCTGGCTAAAGCCATTAGCCAGCACAAGTATTACAACACTGGTCTAAAATGACATGTTCTAGGCATGCCAGTCAGAACCTAGCTGAGGAATTTGCAGGTCCCTATTTGCAGACCATTTCTGAAAGCCCAAAGTAAAGAACATTACAGTAATGAAGACAGGACAAAACAAGCACTTTTATGACAACTGAAAGGTCAAAGTTGGTGTATAGAATTTAATCTCTGAATAATTTTCCTCAAATGGAACGATTATGCCTTGAAGATCTCCAGTATCTGGATCCTCTGTGCCATGTCAGCTTGCATACAGAACTATACACAAATTATGAATGTTGAAAAAAAGGATTCTACTAATTCACAAGGGAAAAGCAATTTTTAACAGATGAAAGCACAAGCCAGCAGTCTCGAATTCTTACATGGGTTAAGCTTTAGTCAATTAAGCATCATTCACTCAAGGATGGATAGATGGAATTCAAGCAGTCTTTAAGGATGAAAAATCAGGTATAGTCAGTGCAGAAAAAGAGAAGTAAGTTGTAGCTTACGCCATCATCATTCTAGTAACTGTTCTAGCAAATGTTTTGCTTCTGGCTTGTGATCAAAATGC
>NC_056732.1:754229110-754231610 GCF_019279795.1 Protopterus annectens | reverse complement strand
ATGGAAGGGATGTATATTACTGTGGCCAATAGCTGGTGGTGGAAGTAATGCCATAATGATAAACACATGAGTTCTAGAGCCCACCACTTGCAGAACACTCAGGTTAGCATGTATTGTAGCATGCTGAAATGCCATAGGTGTGTAATAGGGTTACCTGCAATCTGGCCCTGTATATACCCCCCTAATGTTAGGCTGTGTCCATATGTGGCACCTGTCTGTGTTGTAGCAAGGCAGAACAGTGCAGCTGTGCAGGAAGGAGTTTTGAGATTGTGGACCTGATGTCTGAATTTACCCCATATATATGTATGTATATGTGTTTTATATATATATATATATATATATATATATATATATATATATATAGATAGATAGATACATGTATGTCTACAGTAATACAGATACCCATATGTAGACATATATATATAAACACATATATACAACATAATATATATCTACACACACACACACACACACATATATATATATATATATATATATATATATATGTATATATATATATATATATATATATATATATATATATACATATATATATATATATATATATATATATATATATATATATATATATATATATATATATATATATATATATATATATATACATATATATATATATATATATATATATATATATATATGCGCATATCTACATATATACAAACACACACATACATATATGCATGTAAATACATGTCCCCTGTATTACCACCACATTGCTGCATGCTATGTGCGAGGGAACATCACACATAACAATACACACAGATATATACAGCTGTTAGTGTGTGCAACATGAACAGGTATGTCACGTGTGAACCTCTTGTTGGGACCACATTGCCCTTGCCTGTGAAGTAGGGAATAGGAATATGGGGAAGGATGGCAGGTATATTTGTGGAGGTTGTCTGGGTTGGTAGATATAGAGGACAGCCTACAGGGGTGGTACATGACACATGTGGTGGGTAAACACCCTGGATGGTGTGTGTGGTCTGTGATGTGGAAGCCCCATGAGCCTCCATATGGAAATAATAGGAACGAGACCCCCAACCATTGCTAGTCACAACAGCAGTCCATGGCCCTGAAGGGGTCTGGCCTGGAGGCTGAGCAGGAGGACATGTGGACCCTGTGAATGTGTAATGAGTGCCTTAAGGTGATGTAACACATCCCACAAGTGTCTGTGGAGCTCACTATGGAACAGAACCTGGACCTGACCTTGGGTGACAGGATCATGTCTGTGTATGCCCCCAGGAGGGGACAACATCCCCTGAGGCGGTTCCACCTGAAGGTAGAGCTGGACCAGTAGATGAGGAGGCCCAGGGTGGGTCCAACATGTGATGTTTCCTGGTAACATGGCCAGATGAGGTTGGAGTGGTGGTTCTGCTGGTAAATATGCTACTCTCTCAACTAACAACTGCTCACAAAATCTTCTACCTTCCTAACAACACACCTACACTAAACAATCTTATAACACCCTATAATAATCTTCATTCCCTATGCTCCTCTAATAAACTCCTAGCTTATATACCCAAATCTAACAACTTAGCTGGCGACTCCTTGTTCTCCACCACCACAGGTAAGAAATGGAACATGCTGTCACCCAACCTAACTTCTATTTCCTCTTTACCCCTCTTCAAACTTAATCTTAAAAATCACCTAAAACTTCAATGGTTATGCCCGTGCTGTAACCCTGACTAATATTCTACTATTAGCCTGTAACCTAACTTCTCTCTCTTCCTTTACATTACTATTCTGCCAACAAATGTTATGTAAATGTTATCTTCCACATTTTTATCCCGATGGTTTACTGTACAATGTTACGTTAATTCCTTCCTAATGTATGTGGCATTGCCGCTTATTGCTTTGTTTTACTTCTATATTATTATTAAGTATGTAGAGCTTTTCTCCCCGGGCCTCTACTGAAAATGGAAATATCTCCAGCTAGACTAGCCCGGTCAACAAATTTAAAATAAATAAATAATAAATAAATAAATAATATTTCCTAAACATGCTATTTTTTCACTGTTATAGGACATATATGGGTAGTAATAGACTACACAATCCCGGAACATGTCCAACAGCATGCATAGATATCCCCAATAACACAGAATGTCAGATGTGCAGCAATCACATAGCAAGCATACCACATGCATATATGGAACCAAAGTGGCCCTGACAATGGCATGCAGGTGAATAGTCCATAACAGGCTAGCAATGACAGTGTCCACACAGGGAACATGGCTACAAACACATAGCACAAAGTGTGGTACAATACAATATATATCCCACTGGTAGATAAGCTGTAGCCATACCTATTGAGTTTTGTGAACAGTTTGTTGTCGCTGATATGGTAGGGGTTGACAGAGATGGTAAAAAAGGGACCGAACAGTCACCATCCATCATGTCTTTCAGCAAGATTCCCATGGAAAATACTTTGGGGTTTTAAAAGTTTGGGGAAGCAAGGGGGGAAAAAATTAACTTTGGT
>NC_056732.1:754195704-754228610 GCF_019279795.1 Protopterus annectens | reverse complement strand
CTGAGGAGTGTATGCACAAAACATCTGCAACTGTCAGATATGTATGGTCCACTGTTGTTGGCAGACATGGGCTTCATTTGTTTGTGTGTGTGAGCATGCCCACTATGACCTTTCAGTATGTTGTTGTCTGACATTGATTTTATTTCTCCAAGTGCGTGAGCATGCCCAGTATGCCCTTCTGTATTTAATGTGTGGATCCATTCCAGGTAGATTTTACTCCAGTGCAGACCTTTGTGTTCTACATCAACAGCTAGCAAACTGGTTCTGCAGGTATCTGTAGATCAGTTGGCAATATGGGGTCAAACTGTGCAAGGGATAGTGTGTACTGTAGGTGATTGTGTCTGTGCTGCTTCTGATACATGGTACTGGTATTAGCAGAGATATTCAGACATGTGTACTGTTATATACTGTTATACACTGTGATGTTTTATGTACTCAGCGTCTGTCAGGTAGACATTCTTGCTCTCAGTGATGTCCTGGGGAACACAGGGTAAATGCAGTTGTGTCCAGTATTGTGGTCAAATGCCTACATATTCCTGGAAAGTTATGCCATTTTGGATGGGGAGCTGCAGACACTTGCTGCTGGGTCTGTGTATCCAGTTCAGCAACTTGCTGCAGTGATGCCAGAGGATCCCATACTTGTACATCCATTGACATGACAGTATGGCCTTATCTTGCTGTGGCAATACTTCACAACTGTGCAGATTTACACAGGTTACCCAGAGGCAGGGGTCATAAGTCAGGACCTTACCCCTATTGCGTTGTATGGGCAGGTTTTTAGCCACCCATTTTTGTGTTTGCAGCCAAGGATACTATGTACACACTGCTGTGTGTCAGAGTTTGCACATTCCATGCTGCCCATGCTTCCACCTCCCTATTATTCTATCATCTCCCATACATTATGCATGCATTCTCTGATACTTTCCCTATAGTTATCACCTCATCACAGTTGTGTTTTGGTGTTGGTCCACAGTTCATGCAGTGAGACATGGTGGACATGTTACTGTGGTTTGTCTACATGGCCTTGCATATGGGTTATGTGGAGTGTGTTATGTTGTTATTTGGGTGTCCATGACATAACATACACTGGCAGTACAGGTGAGACGCAGGCCTTTGACAGAGGCCTCTAGGCCATTTGATGGTGATGCAGGCCAGCTGTAGCAGGACATTGCATTCTGTCACTCCTACAGCCCCAGACTGCCATACAGTATATTTCCCTGGGGTGACAGGGTAGGTGTGCTAGGTGTTCATGTCAATACTTTTGATCAGTATTGATCAGGTGGTGGGAATGCTGGCAGGGTGCTGCTTACAGCTAGAGACACACCTGCATGGGACACCTGCTCTGAATACTGCATTCTTTTGCTATTGCCATACACAGGTGGGGGTCATATTGTACCCATTCCCAACAGCTGGGATAAGACCGGTGAGGTAACTGTGGGTGGTGTTTGAGTGAACTGGGTGCATGTGTTCTATGGGCACTACTTGCATCTGACTCACAGATATGTATGGGACATTCCAGTTATGCTGGCTTGTGCAGGGACATCAGCTGTTTCTCAATACATCAGTCCTATCACCTTTATGATCCTCAAGTGTTCAGCCAGACAACATAGGTATTCCATAAAACAAGCCCAGATAATGTGATGCATGGCTGTATGTACATTTCCAAGGGTGTGTCCATTTCATGGTTACACATTATACACTGTATGTCTGGGGTACTTTTCCCTGTGTACTACTTGTATATCTAGCCCAACAATTATGCCATGTCCATGTTTCAGATGGTGACACATATTACTGCCATACATTTACAATGGCTTACTGCTACAATGTGTTATACTGGGGAGCATTGTCTTTGGCATTGCAGTTGTGAGGACTTGGCCCTGTCATCGGCAGTAGTGGGCAATGGCCACCAGGTCAAACCTCAACATGCATACATACAGACCACTCTCGCACAATGTGAAGCACACACCAACCTAACACATGCATACCTGCATATTGTACAAATGCTACAATCTATCCTGCTACCTTGCCAACTCAGGTCATCTGTGCTACACTGGTATTATACCTACACATACATGTTACTACATGTCTACATCAGATTGGGAGGGGGAGCACACCTGATTGTTGCTGCATGTCTACTTAGGATTGGGGTGGCACAGCAGGAGTGTTACAATGTGTCTACATTGGATTGGGAGGGGACACACCAGACTGTTACTACATTTCTACATAGGATAGGGGGTGGGGAACACCTGACTGTTTCTACATTTCTATATAGGATTGGGGGGGCAAACCTGACTGTTTCTGCATTTCTACACAGGATTGGGGGGCACACTTGACTGTTTCTACATTTTTACACAGGATTGGGGGGGCACACCCGACTGTTTCCACATTTCTGCATAGGATTGGGGGGGACACCTGACACTTGTACACATTTGCTATGACTGTACTGGTATGTTAGGTACTCCATTTCATTCTGTATTGTAACCTATCATGCTGACTAGAGGCATATCAGTGTACTACAGGTCTTGGGTTTGATTGACCTACATATCAGTTTCTGACTTCTTACCCTTCAAAACCAACATTCCACTGCCTGACCTGATGTAGTCTGTCTGTGTAGGCCTGGGGGGAAGTTTACCCATAGCCATCATTCAGTGGCCTCAGCACGGCCTTTGTTTGTGTTTGTCTACACCTGCCCTGCTGGCTGAGACTGTTATTGGGTATGTGAACCTCCCTGACTGGCATGTATGTGTCATTTGGACACATGTGGCCCAACACATTTCCAGCAGTGGGTTTTGTCACCATGTGTAGTACTGGCTACTGTGGTGACACCAGTATTTGTTACAAATCATATGCTGCCACTATAGGTGTCTACTATCTGGTGGCATCCCATTCAGCCACCGATTCCCTTGCATGCTCACAGCCATACTGTAGATACAAGTAACGACACATAGACACATATTACTCCATTCGGCAATTGGTAAGAAGAGTGACTTTCCTTGTGGGTGTGCCAGTACTGAGGATGGTGCTGGAGGGCTGCCTATGTCGGATGCACATAGTACACTTCCTATGCATGGTTGAGCATAGGTAGTGTCATGTTTGGCATCTCTTTTACTGTATGTGCGAGTCAGAGAGAGGTGTCATTCCCTGGGTCCCTACTCTGTCAGTGTTTGTGCTATGTGTTGCCTCTTTTCCAAGGCCAGGGCATACTGGGCATACCTCCTTCTGCCTACTGGGGCAGGTTCAGGTTGTTTCTCCTCTGAGTCACTCTGTGCCTGTGCAGGCCTTGGCAATGGTGGGGGGGGGTGTAGCCCTGCCCGTGCTGTTCCTGCTGTAGCTGTTTCCACATGATCATATTGTGTAGCATTGCACATATGATGACAATATGAGTACATGTAGCTGAGGAGTACTGCAGGGCTCCACCAGATGTGTCCAGACACTGGAACCATGACTTGAGCATCCCAAACACATGCTCTATTATAATTCTGGTCTGTGCATATGCATCATTATGGAGTTCTTGTTCAGATGTGTGTGCATTTCTGATGGGTGTCATCAGCCATGGCTCCAGTGCATAACCAGCATCCCCCACTAGGAGACTGTGAGGGATGTCCCCATTGGCAAATCTCTGGTGCAGCTGCATCGGATGCCAGATGTGGGAATCATGATAGCTTCCAGGGCAGCCAGCACACACATTCATTATTATGTCCTGGGCATCACACACGTATTGGCAGTTGATGGAGGGCAAGCCCTTGTGGTTAATGTAGACCTTACCCCACTCACAGGGTGGTGCTTTGATGCATATGTGTGTGCAGTCTATAGCACCCACTACCTCAGGATATTCTGCTATTTGGTGGAAGAGATGCATATTGCTGGTCAACGCCTCACAGGTGTTGAGAAAATGTATGTGCTCACCGTCATCTGCTGACATGGCAACCAGGAACTGGTGGAGTACCCTGGATGCTGATGCCTGTGAGATCCCCATGATATCCCCAGTTGCCTTTGAAAGGTACATGTGGCTAGTATTCTTAGGCCTACATATACCTTGGTATCCACTGGGATGGGTTCCCATCTGTTAGTTCTGTGTGTCAGGCATGGCCGACACAGCTCAACAATTTGCTTTAGGAGGTCCATGTCCACCCTATAGTGCTCCGCTATCTCCAGCTCATGTAGCGCCTGCTAGGTTACCCTGGGTCTCTACACTCTTCTCCATCTCTTCACTGTGGGTTGGTCAACAGCATTCTCATCCTCACCACCCTCAGCCTCTTCCACATGTTGATGTATGATAGCTACTGCAGCCCCAATCATTTTGTTGTTTTTGTGTGTTAAAGTTTCTCCACTTGTATACACCAGTGGTGTAGAGTATGTGAGAAAAAACAGAGGGAAAGGTGTTTGCATATTTTATAGTAGTGTTCTGGGCTGGGCTGGTCTGCTGCCTGTGTAATTGGATGATTCTGATACATTTCACCTGCCAGCTATGCTAGTTCTCCATGATTACCTTCCTACTACTGTTTTCCCTTCCCAGTGCCTTCCTGTTTAAACCCAGGGGTGCACCACGCAAACACAGTGCTCAAATGTGCACAGGACTGCTATTTTCTGGTTTACTTTTTTTTCCCTTTAAAACCTGGTGCATACCCGCTTAGGCAATGTAAAGAGTGCTAGGCAACCTCAGACACACCCCCATGCTTAGCTCTACTAAGCTAAGGGCAAACCTGCACCACAGGGCTCCAATCCCCTTGCAGTATGCCTGACACCCCCCCCCCCCCATGGTGTCAGCTTAATCCTAGGCTTGCACCAAGCTATTGCTGCTCTTACACTGTTGGTTGCTGGCTAGCATAGAGGGGAAATCTGGGATTCAGTATCATTCCCCTCATTTGCATAGGATTGCCTGCTGATGTATAGTTACAGGTCCCAGACTGAGCCTCCCCCCATAGCAACCACTATTCATTGGCCATGGGGTCTTCTGCCTGGCATTGACTATAATGGCAAAATAGTGATTTTGGTTAGAATGCTTATTTCAAGTTTTTTATTTTTCGCCCGATCCCGTTTGCGCGCCGCTGCCCTATGCTTAAACAGCCAATATCGGCTAAAAAAAATAAAAGTTATTTATTTATTTTTTTAACTGTTTTCCGTGCCAATGGCCACATATTTGGCCATTGGCATGCTTTACACATTATATACATGCTTTATTTGGAGCTGTCATGGCTCCATTTTGTAGTTTGCAGAAATGTACTCAGTTACTAAGCGAGTACATTTCTGCAGATTACACTAGTCTTGTACAGCTGGCTGACAGCTTCCTGGATCGCAAATTCACCTCATTTGCATGGATTTCACCTGCAAATGTGGTAATTTGCATACAGGAGCTGAGTCCATCCAGGACTAGTGCAGGAGCGCTCGTGCACGTCCCTGCAGCTTATTCTTGGATCGCATGGCAGACATATTGCCTACTAGAGCTCCTGCACTAGTCCTGCACACTGTACAGGGCTTGCTGAATCCGAGGGTATCATTTATTAGTACTAGTCAATATTTTCAGATTGGTATGGTTTTTATAAACATAGCATTTTTCATGAGACATACTATATTTTGTACAACCAGTTTGCAGATCACAACTGGCATGGTTTTCATTATGGCTAAAATATATTTAACAATTGGCAATGTTCTAAGATTCCAAGATGGCAGTGGCTGGATAAGCAAATAAAATCAGAACTCTTGGCTGAGAACCATTTAAAAAACTACAAAAGCCTGTGAAGTACTTTACACTGTTAAGAAAAATCAATATATGACATTTCTATGATATCTGGAAGGTCAATTAAAGAGAGAAAAAAAGTGAAGTAAATGGAAGAACAACTGTGAAAACTCAGAATGGGACTGAAAGCAGTACAAAGCAAAGGTGGGAAAAGTAGATGATAATGGCAGCTAAAGGAACAATTTCTCAATCACCCTAGAGAGGAAAATTAACAAAATTAATTCTGAGATTCTTAACATGTTATTTCCCGTTGTAGTACTTAGAGATAAATAACTGAAGGCTGTGCAAAATATACATGTGTTAACCAAGCATTCATAAGAAATAACTAGTATGCACACTTCTATAAAAAGATGGAAGAATAAATGGTGGAATAGCAATTAAAATATGAACAAGTGACATACAAACTGAAATCAAAGCTAGGTCACATAGAGACAACCTATGGTTTACAGCAGTACAAAAAGAAATTGAAGGGAGGGGCTACTAAAACATTATGAGAAAATGTCTTTGCAAATGGTCTGGGCTTTTTGTTATTCATATTAAAATAGAAAGGCCACACTGACTAAATATTCTTAATTTGAGACACAGAAATCAGTCCAGTCCTATACTGATTAAACTGCAAACCTAACAAACATGACATTCTTACTGTT
The DNA here is from genome assembly GCF_019279795.1 of Protopterus annectens. Classification (NCBI taxonomy): domain Eukaryota; kingdom Metazoa; phylum Chordata; order Ceratodontiformes; family Protopteridae; genus Protopterus; species Protopterus annectens. The sequence goes on along the minus strand of NC_056732.1, from coordinate 754,222,226 downwards.
CTGTGAAGGAAGAGGAGGATTTTAAAGCCCAATATCCATGTACCATTGGTCTTACATACCCATCTCTTTGATATGTGCTGTTCTTCTCCAAGAAAGAGCTCTATCTCTAATCTTACTGTTGGCATTTTAATAGTTAAACCAATTTCATTCCTAAATGCTACATCGAAAATGGCTCTCATAGCCAAAAATATATTTACTCTCAGTAAGCTGTACAATATACTGTATACATTCAGTTGTTTTAATCTCTCTGAATGATAAGTATCAATTATACTGTTCACTGCCTTTGTGTATCACACCTGGACTGAGTCTAACGTTAATATTATCAAGGTATATGCTATGAAAGCTAAGTTATATTCAATTACAACTTGTTCAATTGAAATGCACAATGGTCTCACTAGATTCAAGTCTTTGTTTTTCACATTTGTTACTATAAACCTGATTTGCCATAGTCAGATCAGATCTAATGTGATATAAGGAACTATTTCAGAACCTGTTGACCTACCTGTATACCAATATTCCCAAGTATGCCATGTGTAATAACGTCACGTTCAACTTTAAACCCATTTGGGTAGCCCAGTATTCAATGTGTTTCAAGTATCTATTCATATCCTCTGCATCTCAAATATTGTTTATTGCACATCCTGTTTTGTATTTTGAGACACTTTGAGATCCAGAAATGAGATATAGTTTTCATGGCATAGGCAACCACATTAAACAACATAGGTCAAGATGACCAAACAACACAGGCTACAAAACACAGCCATGTGGAGCTCTAATGGTAATGTTTTACTATGTAAGCCTCATACCATGCAAGGAAATGCATTGTTTCCTGTGTGTTGGCCATCACTCAGTCCATCTCACAATACAATAATTAACAAACAATATAGAACAAACATTATATGACCTGATTGTGAGGCAGGCTGTTGAATCCTTTAGAAAAATCTAAGAAACCACTATTCACTGCTTCTTTTGGTTAAGCAAGGAAAGTAGATTTTCATAAAAAAATATAAAAGGGAAAGCCGTTGTGCTTTATGTAGGTGAATACCAAACTACATTATTAGCATTCATTGCATTCATATTTCAAAACACTTACATATGTTAGAAGTTAAACAAATAGGCCTATAACTAAATATTTGCTGTTTCACTTTTAAAAACATGAGTAACATAATACACCTTTCTCCAGTCTTGTGTAACCGCAGAAATCCTTTAGACTATATTAAATATATGATGTAAAAAATTAACATTAGCTGAGATAATACTTAAAACCTCCCCTAAAATATTATCTGGACCATATGAATGTGTTTTTTTTTAACTTTTCGTTGAGCATAAATTACATCTCCATGTATAATGTCCGGGCAGTCTACTGCTACTGCATTCAAAATAAGAAAATTATGAATATTTATACTGATGCTACTATTGTAGGCAAATATATAACATATGTTTTTCTGGAAATATCAACTGGAGATAATCTGTAGTGCCTTTGACAATCAGGAAGCCATGTCTGCTCTTTTGAAAAGCATTCACATATTAATAAAATAGTTTCTTATTGTCTTTAATATTAAGGCATGCTCATAAGTTTTCTTTGGAACCATTAACATTGCCTCACTTTTTCAAGAGTGAATTTAAACATTTTAATAGAGAAGTGTTCAGTAGGTATTGTATAGTTTATACAAACTACTTTTTCTATTCAACGGTCTCTTTCAAATACTGTTATACAAAGGGGGGGATTCAGTAATCCTCCATGTAGGATGAACACAGTCCTACTCGGAGACTGCCATCTAAGAGTATGACGTCAGCGCGTCGTGCATATGCATGAGGGCGAGCTGATTCAACTCCCAGGCTAACACGGAGCATGTAGGAGTGCAGGGGGCGTGTCAGACTGCCGAGCAGTCCAAATATCCATGCCCCTGCAAGTGCCTAAATCTGCAAATGTCAGCAGATATGAGCGAGCCCGCTCAAATGTGTATACCTCCAATACTACACTCCCCCACATTCAAAAGCCCTGTACAAATGAAATAAAATGTAAAACAATTTTTTTTTTATTATTCACGATATAGCTGCCCATATTTGTGCATGTGTGCATGGATGTGGCCATTGCTTAGCTACAGTTAGCAGTTTAGACATCGAAGAGGATAATAAACCACTTATATGCAAGTTAAGCCAAATAGCAATAGTGTAGTGGTAGAGCCTTCTCACAAAGAGGAGACATTCCCGGTTTGAGTCCCACCACTCCCCTTTCCATTTTCTGTAGGAAATCCATGCATGAAAATAATTCCTGACATTTACCTTTTAAATATTATTAAAATGCATCAAAATGGCCTATGTAGTAGTGAACGATATTTTAAATATATATATAAGAAGGTGAAATGGTCATGCATACTAATGAATGCATAAGTAACCTATCTTAAGCAGTGTGAAGCACAGCTAAGTAATGTTTACCAGTATTAAGCACATTTAAGAATATTTACCCATAGCTAAGCACTGGTTTAACTAGTGCAATAGCTTTGCGCAGAGCTACGCATTGTGCCAACTAGCGAAAACCAAACATGTTTGCATGGAGGTGCGCACCGCGCTAACTAGCACAACTTGGGGCAACATCGGGCAATGTCGGTAAACGTAGAGCAACGTTGGGCAAAGTTGAGCAAAGTTGGCTAAACACAGCCTCACCCCCTACCAGTCAGGCCAGTAGTAAAATAAAAAAAGCAATGACAGGTCTCGAACCCGGGATAGTGTGCAGCATAATCACAGTACTGATCCACTAAGCCATGACAGCATTTGATGTTCATGGATTGTCAACACACATAAACATATGAATCAAAGTCTACCCAGTGCTAAGCAGGTGTGCACTCAGCTGAGAACTTTCAAATTTGGCTGATCACAAATAAGTGCAGGAAATGAGGCATATTTAAGCTCCATAGGTGGAAATACTCACCATAACTGGTTGTAGCTCCCATCTGCAGGCAGCAATGGCTGGTGTCAGAGAGAGTTCTCACTTCCGAGTGCAATGGTGGGGTATTGAGGAGTCAAAAGTGATGGTTTGGCTCCTCATCTATCATCATGATGCTAGACTCCTGCAGGGCCAGTTCCAGGGCACGGAATACAAAGTGAAGGCCTGGAACCATCTCGCACATGAACTCACCAGTGCCACAGGTGTCCCTCGGACTGGTGAGCAGGTTAGACATCACCATGCAGACCTGAAGAAACACAAGCAGGACCAACTGAACCAATGGATACAGGAGGCCTGTGGGATGCAAAATTCACCACTACTGTATAGGTAGCCATGGACTGAAGTATGTAAAACTTGCTAGTGTAGTCGATAGTATGGATAGATATATGTCTCAATATCACTTCATTTACTTCACAGCTGCAGGTGTCCGTGCTGTGAATCAGCAAGCTTATGCAGATAGGCTGCTAAGGCTGTGCCACCAGGCAGGTTAGTAATTTTTCTGCATGCACTGTTATATAAAATAAGTGAGAGAGCCTGACTAAAAGTGTCTTAACCCAGTAATAAAGGTATAATAAGGCTTGAATAACCTCTCTGCATAAACTGTTATGTAAAATGAGTGAGAGAGCCTGAAAAAGAGTGTTGTAACCCATTAATAAAGGTATAATAAGTCCTGAATTATTTACCTGCATGTATTGTTATATAGAATAAGCGAGAGAGCCTGAAAAAGAGTGTTGTAAACCATAAATGAAGGTATAATACATCCTGAATAAGATGTCTGCATGCACTGTAATAACAAATAAATGAGAGAGCCACTAGAAAAGTGTGTAATGTAATTAATAAAGGTATAACACCTGTAGTGTCTCCGTGTCACTTTCTTTGAAATGTTGATGTACTCTTGCAGTATAGAAATATTAATGTTGTATTAAGCGCTGTTAACCCAAACTTGGGTAGGCCCATAGAAAGAGGATGAATGGAGTGCCAGTTAAGCATATATACAGTCCTCAACTAGTTTCAAGCCTGTCATGTATAGGTAAATCTGGCACATTAGTAGCTTGTAATTGTGTACACCGGAAATGTCAGTGTGCTGCTAGAAATGTAGGGGGCTGTTAAAATATAACTGATAATGTCACCTGAACACATCCAGATATGTAGACATATGAATATAAATAAAATATATCAATACGTAGCAGTAACATCTGCATCCTGGACAGTTTGTATATTAGATACAGGTCAGGTACATAAGGAACTAGCAAAACACATCCCACAACGTAATGGACATTGCCTAGTGTAATAATACATGTAGGGGATATATACCTGCAGTCACTAGTAATGTAGTGTAAACTATAAGTTCATATAAGTTGCTAATGGTGGTATCTTTTTACACCCTACTGTATGTGCATAAACAATGCAATTCCACACCTCAATGGGTATGTGTAATCTCAAACATTTGTTGGGACATATGTCCTATTGGTTTATAAATATCTGCATTAACTTTGATGCATGTGCCCTGTTCAAACACCACAATCTTGGTGGCCTGTTGCCACCAATCATTCCTGCATGCTGTTGGAATGTCCACTGTCGTTCTATATATGCATGTGTTATGCTTGCTGTTCAACTGTTGGAACTTTGGTGTGTTGGGTTAATGGGAATATTACTGCATGCTATTACAACTAATTTGGAATGCTGTTGGCTATATTGTCATTAAATTCACCTAAACACAGAACGTATGGGAAGGCCGGTCCCAGCGGACCCACCTGTCCCACCTCAGCTGGCAATGGCACCTGGCACCAGCAGGTCCGGTGCCCAGCCCAGGACCTCCTCCTCCATTGGCCCTGTGCCACCTTCGGGTGGAAGCACTGCAGGGGATGGGGCTCATCCCCCCATGCAAGTGTGGCCGGAGGAGGGCCACCTGTCACCCTCCTAAGGGTTCGGACTGTAGTGCGTAGGGAGATCCAGAGTTCAGTCGCTGATCCCCTATGCCAGCTCGAGGCAAGAGTGGCACGACTCATGGGTGAGCCTGCCCCTCCTACACAGCCCCCAGCACAGCCACCCTCCGGGCTGTGAAGGTGCAGTGGTGACTGCCCATGGATGGGGATCTCAGTTCCACTGTTGCCATCTGTGGGCTCATGGGCTTGCGATTTCCAAACATCCTTCCCCATCAATGGTGTTCACACACCCCATGTGTCATATTCCACCCCTGTATATATCTTGTTCGTCTTGTCATTTTACCTCCCCAACCTACCTCCCAAAACATACCTACTCCCCCTACCCCACATTCCACTCTCACCTGAAAAAAAAATGGGCAATCTGCGCCAACAACAAAATTACACCCCATACATAGCTGCCCATTTTACACAAATGTCCACTGGACACAGAAACTGAAATTCATTTGGCAGTACAACATACTTCATTGTCCTCACCCCTCTCTCAGGGGTGGAAGGTTTCAAAATTTCCTCCAAATTACTAGTATATGCACTGCTGTTGCTGTTAAAGAAATGGGCAGCTATGGACCTTCCCTACACCTGTTCTGCACATCCTGAACTGTTTTCCCTACTGTCTTTCCCTCTTTGTGCCCCTTTTTCACCACTTTCCTATCTCCACATTTTCTTTTCTTTCAAAGAAATGAGTGCGGGGGTTAGCGGGAGTAAGCACGTTTAAGTAGTAGTAAGCGGGTTTGAGTGAGTGTTCGCATGTGTGCGCTTAGCTAAGTATTGTTAAGCATCATGCAAACCTGCACAAACCCGCTTACAACTGCTTAAAAGTGTCTTAGTCACCCTGCATATGAGGGGCCTTGTTCTGCTAAGCAGCAAAATAAAACACCACTGTCAGTCTCAAGCCCCGGACCTTGGACACACCAGACTGCATGAAATACAACTAGGCCCCAGTAGATATACAGCAGGATGTTGCTGAAATATATATATATCATGCATCAGAATGTGTGAATGTAAAGGAAAGATAGGAATGCCATAACACAAAACCTGTTCTGTGGAACTTTACCAGCAGTTGTTGTAGAATTGCATTACATGACTGTGATAACAGAACCAGACATTCTAGCAGTAAATAATGTTACAGCATCACTTTACAACCCCCACACAGTATCATAGCAGGACAATCCCCACTCAAATGTACAAAATACCAGTGTGTTCAAGGTACAGCAAGGATGTAGGTAGGCATACTCAGTACTGGAATTGTCCAGTTTTCATGAGCATCCTGTGATACTGTCAACAAAATAAAAAGCACAAACTGTGCAGAAGTGAGTACATTAATATCCACAGTATAGCAGTTCCCAAACAGTTCATGTGCCAAATGAAAACATCTCAATAACTACATATGTATGGCAGCTAATTGTATAAGTTGTAAAGAAACTCCATACTCCCATGTATCTTGTGTTAGCATTTCTAGGGGTGAGTACAATTCTACACTGTCAACTGTGTACTGGAAGTGGCAACATTCAGGTCTGAGTACAACATTCAAATCACTGGCTACACCACTAGCATCAGTTATAAGAAGTATACCAACCTTCTGACTTACACAACGGTGTCCACAGCAAACAAGCACGGTCCCCACTTTGGAATTCTGAAAGGGCTACGCCTACCTGACTCAGTAATTTATAGCACTGGGTTGCTATGACAGTGAGTACTGCAAGTACCATACAGCAGGCTGCATGCAATTGCCCGATGGTGGCCACCAATTAGTACAGAGGCCATCACATGCACATGTGCAGATACCTATAAAAGCAGTCTGTACTTGCTGTCCACACATGCAATCATTCCATTGCAGGTTCGGAGGGAGAGAGAGAGCGAGAGAGAGAGAGAAAGTGATGTAATGTAAAAAAAATAACAAAAAGAATATACTGAAAACAAATTAATATACTAACAAAAGAAATTATATTGAAAAAAATATTGAAAAGAAAATATATTGAAAAAATATATTGAAAAAATATATATTGAAAGAAAAATATATTGAAAAAAATATATTGAAATAAAAAATATATTGAAAAGAAACATATTTTGAAATAAAAATCTACTGAAAAAAATATCTTGAACAGTAAAAGATATATTGAAAGGAAAACGTATATTGCGAAACAAATATACCAGGATATATGAGAACAAATATGAACACATACAAAGGAAAGGTATGTAACAGCTATGTATTTACTGGAATGGAGTAGATGTTTATGAAGAGTACTCTACATAGTTTGAATCATCCATATGTGGCAGCAGTACGTATCGATGCACAAATGCCCTGCATAACTACTGGCATGGGGAAATGAGTGTGTAGCTGTGTGCAGTGGGCTGTGATAGTGACATATGTAGTTTAGCATTAAATATCAAACATCTGATCCATGTTATCTGTGTTCTGTACAGTAGTGTGTACAAGGTCTGTTTGGGGTAGTAGCCCATATGGTTATGCAAATATGGATGTGACAGAGTAACAAATGCATGATAGTCATATTAACATGTAGCTTAGCTTTGGCAACAGCTGTACCAGGCTAGTATGCTAATTCAGAATTGGCAGCTATGTATACACCCTCTAATATTACTGTATGCTCACATGTGACACCTGTTCATGTTGCAGCAAGGCCCAACAGATCAGCCGTGAGGTACATGGACTTACAACAGTGTGGTCCTTGTGTGTGTATGGCACACACATATGGAGAGATCTATCCATGTCAGATATATTAGCATCTGTACATGTGCATTAAGCAAGGGACATACTGCAACTGTTTGTGAAAGGTGGATATATATATATATATATATATATATATATATATATATGTTGTTGAAGGCTGTTATGTGCATATTTCTATGTAGGTTGTAGTGTGTGGCAGACCAGACAGCATACAGTGCTGGTATATGACATGTGGTGGTTAAACGCTGTGGGTATGATTCGTCAGGTTTGCAGTGTTGCAGCCAGTGAGCCTTGCTAAAGCTACATGGGCTGAGAACACCTTCAATGCATTCCGCACAACACTGTGCAATGTTATGACATAACTGTATACCTCACAACCTTCCCATACTTGATATTCCCACCATGACAGGTGGACTGTATATGTGCCTATATATATCTATATGTACACCAATGGATGTTTATATGTATGTGTATATATATATATATATATATATATATATATATATATATATATATATATATATATATATATATATATATATAGAGAGAGAGAGAGAGAGAGACAGGGTCATAATTACTGCAACAGATGCCTGGTGACAAAGCCATGGACTCAAGCTCAATGTTGACACTGCATTTGCATCCCTCCTTGCAAAGACTCAGTACCCATGAACTACCACATAGGCGGTAGTCTACATAACACCGAAGATGTGATAAGTGACCATGGGACACAGGTGGACAGTAGTCTCCCCTTCGATAGTCACAGTGCCACACTAGTCATGTAATCTGTCGACGTGGCACACGTCATCACAAAAGGTGTGTCATCCAGGGAAACATAGGTCAGTGTTCCCCTCTACTCCACACACATAAAACCCAGTATAGAGTACAATGCCCCATGTGGTATGTACCTCACAAGACATCTACAGCAAGTGGAAAGGACACAGACATACCTCACAAAGAGTAATACCAGTGTCAAACAGATGTCCTATGCAGACCGTCCCACAAACTCACAACTAGAATGTGTCGCATACCGCCTACCCAGAGGTGACCTCTGACTGACATACTAAGCTATGTCAAACCCAGATCTGTTGGACATGCTCCACGTAAACAGATCACAATCTGTACAAGCTACACGTTCTAGGGACACAAACCCTTTGACCACAATAAACAGCAAATGCTGGAAGGATAGATTCCTATCCCAGAGACATCCCATACTCTGGAACAAACCAACTATCCATAGCAAACAAAGCTCCTAATTAGCAGTCATCATAAATAATCCTGGAGATTGTATGGGAGATAGTGAATACACCCAGGCAATCACCTCAGTGTCTCTGCTTGACAGGGCCATGTGAAATGTAATTACCTGTGTGTCAGAGGCCAGGGTAGCGTATGGCTAGAGTTCTATAGGCCCTAGAGCCAATAGCCACTTACCTACCTATGAAGTGATACACACCCACATGCACTTGTTGCAATAATCGATATGTGAGGTTGACTGAGTGTGATGGTGAATGTGTTGGTGAATGTGTCAGAGTTCGGTATATGTGTGATAGCTTAGTGGGAAACTGTTTCTGTCATGGTATTATGTGTCCTAGCTGTGATCCCAGCAAAAGATGTGTATGCAATTGCTAGGCAGAAAAAGCAGTATGCCATACGGTCTGACGTAGTCCCTTGTTGTCAACTGGGGTGTCCCATTGTAGGCTAAAGCAGTACATGTATGCTTATTGGGTGTTACTGCTGGTGAATCCAACTCCTGTATGAACTGTAGTAGTACCTAAAGCTGTATGCCTAAACAGCACAGTATGGTGAATGTTCACATTTATTGGAACCAATGTTATGTGTGTTCCCTGTAGTCCTCACAGATTACATACCTCAGGCATAAGGTCTGGTAACTACTGACACACAGTACTGTAAGGTACACAGGTAAAGGTCACCTGGGTTGCCATACCTTTGTGTCTGTTATGTATGTCTGCTGTGTGTGTGGGTATGCATGTAAAATGGGCTCAGTCATATGTGTGTTACAGGATATAACTGCGTATCTAGCAACATGTATAGTCTAGTACAGCAGTATGCCACCTATATTAATGAATGTGCACATATGTTAGGCAGGGGTCTGCCATCAACGACTAGTGTGGTATACTGGTAATACTGTCAGTGGACTTTACAATCATTGCAATGGATTACATATTTCATGATGCATTAGCATGATATATACCTCCTGTGTCTAGGTTTTGCATTGTGTCACATACAGTGTGCCATGTACTGTTGTATAGTCTTACATACTGTTTTAACTTTGTTGCTGTGCAAAACATGGTTTGATATGTAGAGTGTGCCAGGCACTGTCAGGCATCTGTGGGTTGAAAAACGATAAGTGGTATTGAAAGTGTGTATCTTCTGACAGCCAATAGGTTGCTATATATGGCAGTTAATTGATATCTGTACATGTTACGTGTCTCACATGACTTGCTCACACATATTGTTTCATTGTCTTCCAGGGTAATGTCCCACCATCGTAACCCTGCATATAGCACGGCTGAGGAAGAAGCCATCACAGTGACCCTGGTGCAGCACTATGCGCTGCTGTTCTCCAGAACCAGCCAGGAGCAGCATGAGCGGTCTGCACTGTGACAAGATCTTGTCCGTAGGGTAAATGACATAGGCATGCATAACTGGACATATGAGCAGGCACGCCATCACTGCAGTGATTTAATTAGACATGTCCAGCAGCATGCGTCTGATATCCGCAGACAACAGCTTGCCACAGGTGGGGGGGGTAGCCATCCACCCCCCCCTCACCAGAGTGGAGGAGCTGCTCCTGAGCCAGCTGGCTCCTGGCCAACAACAACCACAACAAGTAACATGTATCATCATGGAAGCTGGAGCCACCCAGCAAGTTGATATGGAGTGTGCAGGTAACATGGCATAGCTGTAGAATACTGTTACCTCTATTGGTAGAGCATGCTTATGTGAGATGTGCACTGTATAGTTAGACAATGTGGTGCCTAGTGTTGTGCAATACTAATAATTAGGAATATAATCTGTAGGCCTGTGACTGTCAAGATTGCAAACACACAGTAGCAATGCCACAGTTGTTACCACTGACAAAGTGTCTGATATCCTTGTAGGCCCCTCTGGTGTGAGAGCAAGGCAGCAGAGTCATGCTGGTGAGTGTGTTATACCTTTAATATTGCTAATTAAATGTGCATGTCATAGGTGAGGTGTAGGCCATGTACATGTAACACACCTACGCATAATGCATGCTGTGCATGTTTGCTGTGAGACTATGCACATCCTAGTAATGTGGGTAGCTGCCTAAAACACGTACAATACACAGAGCATCCCACACAATTGTGGCAACACTGTAGTGGACATTGGATAGGCAGAGTCGATACACATGCACACAACATACACACCTTTGTCATATGCAGTACACGTTAACATGCTACACATGGCATATTCAGACACCCGCTGTAACGTCACACTACAGTATCCCAAACCTCATCCACACAGCACACATAATATACCTGAGGGGTAGATGCCTCACATGTGGCTGTGCAACACTCTTCAACACATAGCACATTCATGTTAGGCAAAGCCCCCTATTGGGCACCTGACAAACCCATTTAACAACTGGCTGTGAAATGGTGAATGTAACCATGGTACTGCAGTTCTGGTACAGCATGCTATGTGCCAGTCTGGCACACATTAGTAGCCTTGAGTGACCACATGATGCTGCATGATGATGGCTCATGGTACTACACCCCATCCAGTTACTGTGGCCACAGTACTACAGATATCATGAATTGCTATGCAGCTCAATGTTGTTTGTGTGCAGACATATGCACCTATACGTAATATGCATAGCAATCACCATTTGTAGAAAGTGACACACATATGTCTTGTATTGCTATGGGGTGTATAGGTCATATGACACACATTGTGTATGTGTGATGTTTCATGTTGCAGTTGTGTGGTAGCATGCCATGTCATGGCTGGCACTGGCATGTCCACAATATGTCCTACACTCACCATAACCACTGTACAATGGCTATGTTGAGCAATGGTATTCCATCAGGTATACATGCACCACTCATCCTGTGTGTATACATAGCATGCATGTGCTACACCTGTGTCCACAATTATCTGCTAAAGACACAGATGCTCTAATCAGAAATGGATATCTATGTGAAATACTGATACACATCCAGCCATGGTATGTATACCTGTGACTGATGGTGCAGAGAACATTGCAGGGCTTTTAATACCTGCACAGCAATGTTGTGTCCATGTACACACTGCGTTCCAGGGTGGGGCCATTCACTGAACAAAACACACATGCATCAAGGCCATGTATACTGTTATTAGCAAGGGCTGTCTACACTCACACGGCATGCTGTTGAGCAACACACGTCCTGCATGCTGTCACGTTTGATATAAAAATTTGGCTTGTGATACTGTACCCCAACATCACACGCTATTGAATATGTTTGGGATTGCTGGTGGTGTGTGTGTGTGTGTGTGTGTGTGTGTGTGTGTGTGTGTGTGTGTGTGTGTGTGTGTGTGTGTGTGTGTGTGTGTGTGTGTATTTGTGTGCATGTGTGCATGTGTTCATGTGTGCATGTGTTCATGTGTGCATGTGTTCATGTGTTCATGTGTGCATGGGTTCATGTGTTCATGTGTGCATGTGTTCATGTGTGCATGTGTGCATGTGTTCATGTGTGCATGTGTGCATGTGTGCCGACATCATGTACAGGTCGTAAAGTGTGTTTCCTGTCTCCCTCTCACAGGTGCTGATTTTGGGCTGGTTCAATGCAGCAGGGAAACTGATGTCAGTGAGCATGATAGTGATAATGATGATAGGTGTGTTGAAGCACAGACATGTTGCCGGGGTCTATCATTGGGCCACCAATCGACACTACACAAGTGTCCACCCCATCCATGCACACAGTCATACTGCCAATACATCCATCACCAATGTCCTTAGCAGAGGGACAGCATACAGTCAGCATTGGCCAGGACAGTGTGGTATCCATGGCACATGCATCCCAACACAGCAGCCATACCCAGATGTCTGGAAGGGTACCACATAGGCAGATGTCCAGGGGTTCTCGTCGGAGCACTGCTGCCCATCATGCCACTGGCAGACGTGCTACAGGTCTTACAACCTCATGCATGTTCCTGGCTGTCATGGAGGCACAGGCACATATGGAACGGTACACTAGTCACAGACTGAGGGCACAAAGGGCACATAACGCCACTGTAATAGACAGTATCCATGACCTAGCTGGTGCCATCTGTAATTACACTGACGTCACCGATAGACATTGGGTAGAGACATTAGATGTCCTCCTCAATGTCATGTCCATGTGTCAGGACAGTGCGGGATGGTCGAGTTGTCGACGTGGACATACGCCAGCAACATCAGCAGCTGGCAGTCACCGAGGACGTCCCTCAAGCAACAGCCACTCCCGTAGTGCCAGTACCAGCCCCAGCAATGTTGGGGGTGGGCTGTCCATAGAACATCCTAGAAGACCACGTGCACGTGGCTCTGGACAGTCCCAGCAGGGACCTAGGTCCAGTGTGCATCCATCTACCTCTGGGGATAGTACCCAGTCTGGCTTGGTACCTGATAGTGTCAGTAGCGCACCTGCCAAGCACAGGTACCGTATCTGTGGCCAGAGATGGTGATCTGTAAAGCCTCGCAGGTACAGTCTGTGGCTGTCCCACAAGTACCCGTATGTGGCAGCCACATGGTGGAACTGTGTGCATGCAGACACACACACACATAATCCAGACACCTAGGGCTAACACATACCCACACACATTACATCAACATTGGCCCATACCAGCATTTTTGCCCTACATACCCACACACACACACACACACACACACACACACATTTGCATGTTGATTGGATGGCTCAGTGTAGGCCTCTGGCATACCAACAACACACCCTCTGCATATGATGAAACCTGTGCCACCTCCTGTCATCTGTAACATCGATGCAGGAACAGGCTACCATGGTGCTGATGCACAGGGTGTCGTTATAGCAGTATAGCAATGTTAGCATGTTGTCAGCAGTAGAGTGTAATAATATGCTTGAAGGTGTAGCTGAGCAGGCATTATGCATTAAAGCTATGATTGTCATTGTAGTGTTGTTTACACCAGTATTAGTTCCAATTGTATATTGTCCGCCCACGTGCCACTTGGCTGATGTGAGCAGTATTGGCAGCATGTGTTAGAGAGTGGACAGTATGTGTGGGATATGTGTAGCACATATTTGCAGGTGTACAGTTGTGAAAATAGTGGAGGTGCACTGTCTGCATGTACATGCATAGTGGGCACATGGGCAGGGTGACATGCTCTGTATTACACAGTAACACTCCATAGTTTCTATTGGTGGCCAGTATTCATTGTACTACACACATTTTGGAACCTGACTACACATGTGTGTATGACATGGTTTGACACTGTGCTGTGGGTGATACTGTTACTATCTGTCATTGTTTTGCATTCTGGTACTATACATGACTTCAACAGCCTAACCATAACCAGTTGTTAGATGATGTCTTGACAACTGACACATAGATGTAGGACGCACAGCAACATTTGGATCCTTCAGGTACTATACTATGCCAGTAACCAGTGGTATTCAGCTGCACCCATTACTGAGACCACTCCTGTTCGGCATATGGCTCTCTTAGGTACAAGCAATCACAGTAGGGATATGTTTATCCATGTGTGCTAATGCATACTGTGGCCTATACTGCATTCTCCAGGTGACACACACATCCTCCAAAAGGGTATCATACAGACAGATACCTGTTGCCAAACCCATGCTGTAAAGCTATAGGTGAAACTAAGCGTAGTCATCCACCTTTACAGAACATAGTATCCCCACAGTACCACATAGGTAGTAGCCACCAACATGATGAACAGGTACTGATGTGTACATGCAACCTAGTGTTACGTCCATCTCTCTTTTGATAATCACATTCCCTAAGGTATTTTGAAATCCCTTGGTGGATCACATAAGCAATAAGGGGTCTGCATGCATGTCCACAAAGGTTGTTGTACACCTATAATGCATAGTCATCATTGACAGACTCTTCTGCATTTGAACAGGTCTGACATATACCTCGGCCATAAACCCTCACTCACAGAATTCAATAGAAACCGTAATGAGTGTGTGTGACATGGATGACCTATGCCAGGCATCACTGCAGTGGCTGGCCTTGTCACAAGCATTCAGATGTGACCTAAGGTCTGTGAAGCAGCAGCACAGTTTCGCAAAGATGACAACTGTGTACTTGGATAAAGCAGAGTTCCCACACATGCAATAATTGAGGTAAGATGTACGTATATGTATTTGCCTCACAGCTACCTCACATGTGCAATGCCTACTGATATGTCATACGGTGGTAAAAGCAAAACCCCCAACACAGTCACACACACACTCCCCAAGTGCAGGATTCAACCCCCTACCTAACTACTTCATGATGCTAGAAGAGTATGTATTAACATGATGTGCTATACACATTACTGGGGGTTCTCTTTTCCACAGGTATATTTGTAGGATGGTGATATCATCAGACTTGACAAAGATTGGTTTAACACTTTTAAGGTGTTTTACTACTCTCCTAAAAGGTTGCTCTTTCCCAAAGAGACGACACACAAACACACTTGTTATCAAGGGCAGGATTCAAACCCCTACCTAACTACTTCATGATACTAGAGAAGTATACAATAACACGACGCGCTATACACATTACTGGGGGCTCTTTTTTTCCACAGGCATAAATGTAGGATGGTGACATCATCATACTTAACAAAGATTGGCTTAACACGTTTAAGGTGTTTTACTACTCTCCTAAAAGGTTGCTCTTTCCCACAGAGACCACACAGAAATGTCAAGTGCAGAATTCAAACTCCTACCTAACTACTTCATGATACTAGAGGAGTACAGAATAACACGAAGATCTATACACATTACTGGGGGTTTCCTTTTCCACAGGTATATATGTAGGATGGTGACATCATCAGACTTGACAAAGATTGGTTTAACACTTTTAAGGAGTTTTACTACTCTCCTAAAAGGTTGCTAGTCTCAAGGATACAACACACACACAGTTGTTAAGTGCAGGATTCAAACCCCTACCTAACTACTTCATGATACTAGAAGAGTACGCTTTAACAAAACGCACTATACACATTAGTGGGGGTTCTTTTTTCCACAGGTATATATGTAGGATGGTGACATCATCAGACTTGACAAAGATTGGTTTAACACTTTTAAGGTGTTTTACTACTCTCCTAAAAGGTTGTTCCTTCCCAAAGAGACCACACACAAACACAGTTGTTAAGTGCAGGATTCAATCCCCTACCTAACTACTTCATGATACTAGAGGTGTAAGCATTAACACGACGCGCTATACATATTACTGAGGGGGGGGCTCTCTTTTCCACAGGTATATTTGTAGGATGGTGACATCATCAGACTTGACAATGATTGTTTTAACACTTTGAAGGTGTTTTATTACTCTCCAGGATGTTTTCTTCTTCCCAAGGAGACCACACAAACTTGTCAAGTGCAAGATTCAAACCGCTATCTAACTACTTTCTGATACTACAGAAGTATGCACTTACATGCCGTACTATACACATTACTGCGAGTAATTTTCTCCACGGGTTTATTTGTAGGATGGTGACATCATCAGACTATACAAAGTGGATTACATTAGGTGACATTAGGTGGGCTACATTGAAGGAATGTCTAAACACTTTGGCCATGTCATCATCAAAGGGGAGTTTACTATCTACCTGTGTCCCCAGGGCCATAGTGACTTTCTCCATACATACTGGATTACCACCTATGTGGTAATTTGTGTGCACTTTGTTGTACCCAAATGAGATGACTATGCATTCTTTGGCATTCAGCTTGAGGGCATTGCTTAGAAACCAGGTATCTATCTCTGTAATGATGGAGGATGTCTGTGTTAGCCGTACAGTCGATTATGGACCACGGTTACCATTCATCTGCAGACCTGTTCAGCCATACACCTCCCGTGCTTGCCTGTACCTCTGAGCAGTATCTACTGAACAGGTGGGGTCCCAGGACCAAGACCTGTGGGATGCCATTTGTGACTGGCTTAGAGATGGACATGGCACCAGCAACTTTGAACATGTGTGTTTGATCTGTGAGCCACCTGGCCACCCATCCTGTGACATAGCTGTTAATCTTCCAGCTGGTACGCTTGTCCATGATGACAGAGTGGGGAATGGTGTGGAAAGTTCTTTGTGTGGTCCAGGTGGGCTGTGTGGACTACTTTCACCTTCATCTATGTCCTTGGTAACTGTTTGACATAAGTCTTAGGAGCCAGGATCTGACTTTAACAAGGCGAAGTTGTGGAGAGTCCAATGTCTGGAGGTCTCCAATGTCTCTGTTTATGGGTTGCATGACAATTTGCTCAATAGCTCTGTAGATTAGGCTGAGTCAACATATTTGGCAATGGTGTCCATGTTCTGTTGTGGCACCCCCTTTGTGGAGCTGGATGACTGTTTGTGTATGCCATTCTTTGGGTACATAGCCTGTGGTATGCTTGTGTCTGGACAGTGAATGTAGGTGAGGGTCTAGTTCCTCATGGGCCTAGTGTAAGACGCAGCCTGGGACACCATCCAGTCACATTGATGCTGTGTTCTTAGCTTTGGTGAGGGTTGTCTTAACCTGCATGTCCATGACGTCTGGGGCTATGCATCCTTCTGTGATGGACACAGGCCCTTTTGGGGGTGATGGGGGAGTTTACACTGAACTTGTCCCCCTGGATGTGGGCAATGAAAGTTGGTTTGGTGTATTTCTTTCCTTTTTTCAGTAGCTGACAGCATATTTGGAAGTTGACACCTATATGTCTGGTATAGCTACCTAAGGCTTTGTGATTGTTATTCTTACATTCCTTGGCTATTTGTCTTTAGAAACTGTCCTTGGATTATTTTATGAACGATCATTGTTTCTTCCTGATAATAATCAGTGATGCCTTTTCTTTAGTGAAGTTGGCTCTATCATGTGTTTGTTTCCTCCTTCTGTTGTCTAGCTTATTTATGGGCAACAACCACATGATTGTTGTCTTATTTTTGGAGGAGTGCATCTTGGTTTTATTTGTGATGACTCATTCCATGCATCCCTGTAGATATTCAAAGGATGCACTTGTAAATTATTTTGCAGATTGTATACCATTATCCTATAGCAAGAGGGCTTTGGAACGCTCCACTTTGGTCTTGGGAAGTGTGCAGTTTGCTTTTGCAAATGTCTTCACAGTGGTTTCATTGACTGGGTGGGGGGGGTGTGGATGTCCAGTGTGATTACTTCATGATCTGATATTACCAGTGAGGGGTTTATCTCTGTAGTGGAACACTGGTACCCCAAGTTGGTGATGACCATGTCCAGTATGTTGTCACCTCTAGTGGGCATGGTGACCAGCTGTTCCAGGGTATTAGGGTTTTTAAACTCTAGGAAACATTGGGCGAAGGACGTTGTACACAAGTAATTCTCCCACTCACTATTTGGGTAGTTGTAATCTCCTCATATAATGGTGTTTGATAGGACCCTTATACTTTCCACTGTTCTCCAGAATACTGAGTGAGGTTTCCGAGACAAGGTACATGATCTGTAGCAGGCTACAATCTGATGGGCAGCTTTGGCCAATGTTAGTTGCACTTGCATGGTCTCCTAGGCCTCATGCTGTGCCACTAACCTGAAGGTGTGGGTATCCATAAAGTAAATGGGTACACCCCTTCCTTTTGTATTTCACTCGTGGTTTTGGGTCCAAAGGTCAGAGGGATTGTGAGTGTTTTACGTGGAGCATATCCAATTGCTCCGTGTTTCACATAGCTTTGTATGTTAGGCAGTGAACACCTCTGAGTAGGCGATATGCAAGGGAGTACAGATAAAGCATTTTGAGATGGTCTGTGTATGGTATGTATTTCAGGCCACTAATGCTCTTTGTGAGGTATTGCTGCTGGCTTTCCAGTTGTTGTAGTTGTCTTGTGAGGTACATAGCAACAGTGGCATTGTACTCTATTATAGTTCTAGTGAGTGATGAGTAGAGGGGAACATTGTCCTCTTCTATTCTGCATGAGACACATTTTGTGATGTGGTGTGCCACATAGGAGGGTTTCCTGACTACTGTTGAAATGTGATTATCACAGTTCTATCCACTGTCCACCTGTGACCCAAGGTCTCTTGTCACACTTTCAGTGTGAAGTATACTACCACCTCTGTTGTAGTTCTTGGCTACAGAGTTTTTAACAAAGGGGATGACAATGCACCTTTTGGCATTGAGCTAGAGCCCATGGCTTTGACAGCAGCCATCTGTCTCAGTGAGGCCCTTTTGTAAGATGTCCACATCTTTTGTGTTTACAATTATGGCTCCTAGTTTGCAGTGCTCTGGAAACTTCAGCAGCCACAGACCTGCCATGTTAATGTTTAATTCAGGAAAGTAGATACTACACAGCCTGGGAAGTTATCTGATCCCATGGCTGCTGTGATACTGGCTTTGGAGAGTGTTTATTACCTATGCGGCCGTGATGACAGCAACTTTGCAGTCTTCCGTTATAGAGATGTGCTCTTTCATGGGTGAGAGGGGGGTAAAGTTAACAGTGATTCTATCTGACAGGATGTTGGCAGTATCAGTTGGCTCAGTACATTTACTGCCATTGATCTGTAACTCAGAACAGATCTTTGTGTAACCATGACATGAACCTGTCTGTTGGGCAGAGATCTCCTGAGTAGACAGTATGCAACAGAATACAGATTGGGTTACATTCAGTCTTGTTTCATGGGGCGACTATTTGAGGCCAGTAATCCTCTTGTTAAGGTACTTCATTGGTCTTTCTAGCTGCTGAACATGCCTAGTCGGGTTCATTGCAAGTGTGTTGTGGTACTCTGTGACAGGTCTGATAACTGCTGAGTAGTAGGAACCTCCTTTGACCTACATGCACAGACCTTGGCAGTTTGTGTGAACACATAGCATGATTTTCCAACCACTTTGTGAATGTGTTTCTGGAAGTAGAGATGACTACCACATTAGTCCATAGATCCCTTATTATCACATCCGTATTTAGCCTAAGTGTGTGAGTATGCCCAATATGACCTTTCAGTGTGATGCTGAATGGAATCCATTACATTTGTTGGAGTGTGTGAGCACGCCCGGTATAGACATTTATACTATATATGTATCGAAATCAAGTTGTGTTTTTACAGCAGGGCTCACCTTTGTGTCATAGATCAATAGGGATCATGCTGTGCCTGCAAGGCTTCCATGCGACACTTTGCTTAGACTTATCAACATTTCTACATACAGGGGTGACAGCTATTCTTTGTACATTTCTACCCAGGGGCACACCTGATTGTTACTGTGGGTGTACATAGGATGTGGGTTTCACCTGACACTTATACACATTTGCCTTGCCTGCACTGCTATGTACAGGACATCATTTCAGTATGTACTGTTGCCTATCGTAGTGGCTTGAGGCATACTACTGTACTACAGATGTTAGCATCCAATGTCACGTATATTACACTGCGACTTCATAGCCTACACAGCCCACATCACACCACCTAGCCTGATATTCTCTGTCTGCATAGGCGTGTGGGGGAGGTTACCCATTTGCCTCTTTAGGGGTATGATACTGCATTTCTTTGTGTTTGCATTAGTGTACAATTGTTCTGCTGTGTCTGCACCACTGAAATGCTATCATGGCTTAGTGGTTCAATACTGTGACTATAATGCACAGTATCCTGGGTTCGAGCCCCGTCATTGCTTTTTATTTTCATGCTGGGCAGACCAGATTGCTTAAGGAACAGTAAAGCAGATATGAGCATGTTTAACTGACTTTGCTCAACTTTGCCCAACATTGCTCAACGTTGCCCGACGTTGCGCTAGTTGGCACAAGCAATTTTGTTTACATATACTAGATATTGGTAAAAGCTGCTTAGCACTGCTTTATATTGTTTAAAACATGTCAATCATGCCTCAGGTGGTGCTGCAGGGCTGCCTATATCGGATGCACATACTACACTCCCTATACATGTTTGGAAACAGGTAGTGTCAAGTTAGGCATCCCTATTATTTTATGTGCAAGTCAGAGGGAGGTATCATTTCCAGGGTTCCTACTGAGCCAGTGTATGTGCTATGCGTTGCCTCTTTGCCAAGGCCAAAGCATACTGAGCATGCCTCCTTCTGCCTACTGGGGCAGGCGCAGGTTGTTCCTCCTCTGAGTCACGCTGTGCCTGTGCAGGCCTTGGCAATGGTAGGGGGCTGTTTGGCCCTGCCCCATGCTGTTCCTGCTGCAGCTGTTTTCACAGGATCATATTGTGTAGCATGGCACATACCATGACAATTTGGGTACATGTAGTTGGTGAGTACTGCAAGGCTCCACCAGATGTGTCCAGGCAATGGAACCGTGACTTGAGCATCCCAAACACACACTCGATTACATTTCATGTTTGTGCATGTGCCTCATTATGGAGTTCTTGTTCAGGTGTGTGTGCATTTGTGATGGGTGTCATCAGCCACGGCTCCAGTGCTTATCCAGCATCGCCCACTAGGTGACAGTCAGGGATGTCCCCATGGCAAATGTCTGGTACAGCTGCGACAGATGCCAGATATGGGAATCATGGTAGCTTCCAGGGCAGCCAGCACACACATCCAGTATTATGCCCTGGGCATCACACATGACCTGGCAGTTGATGGAGTGGAAGCCCTTGCGGTTGATGTAGGCCCTACCCCGCTCACCAGCTGGTGCATTGATGTGTATGTGCGTGCAGTCAATTGCACCCACTACCTCAGGGTATTCTGCTATTTGATGGAAGAGATGCATGTTGCTGGCCAATACCTCATGGGAATTGGGGACGTATACATGATCACCGACATGTGCTGACATGGCATTCAGGAACTGGTGCAGTACCCTGAATGCTGATGCCTGTAAAATCCCCATCATATCACCAGTTGGTCTCTGGAAGGTACCTGTTGCTAGTATTCTTAGGCCAACACATACCTTGGTTTCCACTGGGATGGGTTCCCCTCTATTGGTTCTGTGTGTGAGGCATGGCCTGCACAGCTCAACAATTTGCTGCAGGAGCTCTCTGTCCACTCTATAGCACTCCACTATCTCCAGCTTATGTATCTCCGGTAGGTTACCCTGGGTCTGTACACTCTTCATCGTCTCCTCACTGTGGGTTGCTCAGCAGCATTCACAATTGCACCACTCTCAGCATCTTGCACATGTCGCCTTGTAATAGCAATGGCAGCCCCTAACATTATTTTGTCTCAGTTAAGCTTTTTAAGTTTTCACTTCTCTTTGTAGACTGCAGTGTTGCAGTGTTTCTGAGAAAAACATGGGGGAATGTTATTTGCAGAGTTTTAAGTGCTGGGCTGGGCTGGGCTAGTGTACTGCCTGTATAATTAGCTGATTCTGATTGATTTCACCTGGCAGCTCTGCTAGTTCTCCTTGGTTAACTTCCTACTACTTCCTTTCCTTCCTTTTCCCATTTCTGTTTCCACAGGGGGTAGTGCCACGCAAACAAGTGCAAACACATAAACACGAGTGCACACGCACGCACACAGCCTTACATAGGCTAACACAGGCTTAGGCGGGTGCACATTCGTGCATACAGGCTTAGACAGCCTTACACAGGCTTACACAGGTGCACATATGCGCACACAGGCTTAGACAGGTTTACTGGCACACACACACATGCACACAGTGTAAGCAGCTTTGCAAGAAACTTCAGTGATAGCCACGGCGTACACCTTCGGTTTCTGGTTTTCAGTTTAGACAACTGTAGATACGCCTCTTCCAGTCCTGAGTAACTCACAGCAAACACATGCCACTCTGCTCCAATAAGCTTAAAGTCTTTTTGGTACATACCCCCTCATAATGTCACCTATCGTCTACTCTGTTACTCTCCTAATCCTACTCTTACACTCTAGGGACATGGTTCACATGGCAGATAAATTTGGGATTCACTATCCTTATACTCATTTGCATACGATTGCCTACTAATGCTTGGTTACATCTCGCAGACTGAGCTTCCCCCCTTAGCAACCACTACTCAGTAGCCATGTTGTCTTCAGCCTGCCCTTCACCTGCATGGCAGATGAATATTTTGAATAAAATACCTATTTGTGGCTTTTATTTTTTGTTTTTAAGGTTTTTAGAGCGCACATTTGTGCAGCGCTGTGCTATGCTTAAACATCAGAGATCGAGGAAAAAAAATGTATTATTTTATTATTTTGCAACGGATAAGAATGCCAGTGGCCGTATATTTGGCCATTGGCATGCTTCCTCAACTTAATGCATCCTTTATTTGGAGCTGTCATAGCTCCGTTTTGCTATTTGCAGAACAGTGCTCAGTTGCCAACCGAGTACATTTCTGCAAATAACACTACTTTTACTCGGACAGGTTAGTGTTTCCTGGATCGCAAATTTACCTCATTTGCATAGCTTTCAGCAGCAAATGAGGTAATTTGCATAAACTAACACTGTCCGTGCAAGAGTCATTTTAGGAGCTCTCTTGCACGCCCCTGCCAGCTGTTCCTGGATCGCTCGGCAGACATGTTGGCTGGCTGGAGTCTTACTCTACTCTTAGACTCCGTGCAAGCCTTCATGAATCCGGCCCAAAATATTATTTCAAGACTCTTGCTTAATACTGTTTTAACTTTATTTAAAAAATGTGACAAGTGTCTGAAAAGATATCTATCACAAAACAAACCAGATCTATCCACTGTATTATTTTAATTTAGTTATTACTTTATCAATGTCCAATTTCTTCAAGTTATAATAGAACATTATCTCCAGTGTTTGGCTCACACAGATTATGTGAAGGCCATACTAACATTTGATATTCTCCAAGGTTGTAAGATATGCAAGTCATCATTTAGGAGTTCCTTGATAGTAAGTTGTAAATCTACTGTGCTACATAACCTTGTTGGACCTTGCCTGTGTTGTACAGCATTACTTGCACGCAATACATCAAAAAAGTAGTTTTCTCTGTTGTTATTTGTTTACCATATGGCCCGCCTGATCAATGTAAGAACAATTAATCTCTCTTAAAAGCATGGTAGGGCATTCATCCAGATTGCTAAGTAGATAAGTAAGGAAATTGTCATACATTAAACTGATAATTCCTAGTGTTCTCTAAATAAGTCCACGTCTGAATAAAGCATATTAGTTTACATCTCTTGGTATCACATTCAACATATTTCTAATTTGTCAACAAGATATTCTGGCTAGGACGCTAACGATTCATGTTTATGAAGCATGACATATCCTCTATTTAGTTTACTTCTTGCTCTCATATTTAATAACCCATTTAAATGTACCTCACTGAAGTATGTTTCAGTAACAGCAATAATGCTATGTTGATATATTAAACACTGAAGTTCAACCTTCTTGTCTTTATGCACTGAGCATTGGAATAGTAATAGGTCAGAGAATATATTGTATTTTTGCCTGTTAAAAAGATGTGATGGTTCAAAAAGAGATTTTTAGAGGATATGTTTTGGGAATGCATGGAGTTTCTTTAGTACAGAAATTAATTGAACAATATGCTAAGTCTTACTCACAGAGGAAAATGTATCCTCAATATGCAGATGTTTTTGTGAGTTATGTAAAAATAACTTGTAAAAAGGAAGTAGAATGTTGCTGACTTTAGTGCTGATAATGGCTAAGAAAGCCATATCTAAAAAGTTAAAACTCAAAGACAAGCCACCTATAAGAGAAGAAACAATGATGATTAAACAGATTATAAATATGAAATAGAGAATTACTGGAAATACAAAAATGTGTATGGAGTTTATTTTTGATGCCAAAACTATTAGGGATAATATAATCCTATACTGTAATGGAAATTGGGTTTGAGGAAAACATTAAAATGAAACAAAGTGCCTAAAATGTATGTATTTATTTACTTAAAATTTTATTTTTTGGAGTATAACACTGGCCACAAGTGATCAATATGAGTCTCAGCCAGGAAATACAAGAAAGTCAGAATTACTTTTAATAAGAGAATAATGAAAACACACGTGAAATACTATAACTGACTAACAAAAATGGAAGAAGTATATACAAGTGTAATATGCATTATTTACAATACATCAAGACCAATCTCATTTAGAAAATGAGGTGCCTGTGTGAAAATTACAGCTGTTTATCTATGTAAGTGAGAATGTTGGGATAATTGAGAATGAACAAGGTTAGACAGAGTTTAGTTGTAACAGGAAGAAGCTATACTAACCAAAACATTGTGAGTGGGGGAAGTGTATATATGTGCATACCATCTATGGGACAGGAGAAATGTTACTAATAGGAGAAAGAGACAGAGAGAGAGAGCATGGTGTAGCTGAGATTAGGTGATAGTTGAATGATAGGTAATGGCATTTGGCAGATGAGAGAAAGTGGGCCTTTAGGTGATTCTTAAATTTAGTGTAAGATGAAATGTCTTTTATTTATTTTTTTTTTTTGGGGGGGGGTTTCCCAGTATTTTGGGCCTAATATAAAGAAGTAGTAAATAGTACAATGGAATTTAATTTTGGGGACTACAGTGTGGAGGCACAGTAGTTGAGGAGTCTGAGGATGGTTGTCCAATTAGTTTTGCTGCTTGGAGACAGAGAGAGAAGGTCTGGTTGACCTGCAGTTTGAATAATTGTGATCTCAATAGAAGGTCAGTCTTTTGTTGAAAACCAAACCATTTCACTTTTTTAGTGTTTTTACAATGGTGTTCATTTTAGAGGCTTAGATAATTTATGTTATTTATATTTGTTTACTGGGGTAGTGCACTGATCAATAGTGACCAATTTCAGGATCAGCCCAGATGAAATGCTAAACATTTCAGAATCAAGAAATACAGAAGTATAACCGATACAAATCTATACATTTTATCAGTTATTATTTTAATGTAAATGGAGTTAATTATTGTTGATGTTGAAACTATTTGGGAGAATATATTCAAGCTGGAAATGTGAAAAACCTTTATATAATGCTGTTCTAGAGGTTTTATTAAAAATAGTTATGGGTGTGGGAAATCCAACTGCAAAGGCATTTAAAAGAAGTATTTTTTTCTGTGATTGTGTTGTTGTCATGGATATGCTAAGTTTTTTGTTTGTTTTATTTTTTCTGTATGGTGGCAAAAATTCTAGTTTAGCTTTTGATGGAGATGAGAAGGTAGCTTTTGTGAGAGAGCCAGTTTATTAAGGCTAGGAAATCTGCTTCCTTCTTTTTGAGAGGTCAGGTAATGACTTGTTTATGTGAAATAATACTATGTCATCTGTGTAGAGCAGGAAGGACAGATCAGGTCGTTCAAAAGGAAGTTTACTTTTAATGAAGGAGAATAGAAGAAAGGCAGCTATGGAACTGTGTGATTCACTTTTTGAATACTGACTGACTGGGAAATAACGACATGAAATTTGATGGAGAAGCGATGATTGGTGATGTAGTTTTGAAGCCAAGGTAGGAAATTGGGAGTTATTCCTATTTGCAGTAGGTGATGGAGGAGGATGTCATAGTCATTGAGGTTGAAAGATTTTGTAAAGTTGACAAAGCTGGTGCCATCAAATTTTACATATATATTTAATAAAATAGACCACAGTCCAAGATATAAAGACACTGGTCAAATTGTTAGCATTTGTAATTCATAAACTCAAACTGGATTTTAAACAGTCCACTTATTTATTTATTTTTTGTTAAAGAGCAATGCAAAAAAAAAATTAAACTTGGTATTAGACTAGGTAGAATAGTTGCTTGTGATATATAGATTTACGTGCCTTGTTATGACAAGTTTTTGAAAGCTAAATGTAAGCAGTGATTGTCTGATGTGAAGTTACTTAATTAGGTATGTATAAAATTTAATTATCAATGTTTTTCATCAGCAATTAGTGCTGAAATAATAAGCAC